>NC_134856.1:3470000-3715000 GCF_049852395.1 Peromyscus maniculatus bairdii | reverse complement strand
CTATTGATTCCATACCTCTTCAGAACCCTAGCACACCTATCAAATATTACTATGCAAGGCTCAGTTTGTTTTACTGCACAGTCTTACAGTCATAGTGAATGGTTTCCTGAAGATAAACTGCAGATTTTTCACATGGTATGTATTTCTAAGGAATATGAATTCCTTTAAATTCCCCCCGCCCCGCCCCATATAAATGTCTTAAAAATATTTCCTCTATCTGGAAAATGCTGCCTCCCCTCTGCCAAGCCTGTGGCTAATGTCTCTTCATCTAGACTGGGACGTGTCCTTACTCTCGCTCATCATAGACTCATTGATAAGAACACTGTGCATGAGATGAATTGAACAAACTCCCTAATACTCTATTATTTCCTTTTCTGTGCTACATAGCTTAATCTTCATTATTTTAGAATATTCCATTATTGCTGCAGAGGCAATATACAATCTTATTACAAACATTTGTTTTTTATGCTCTTTTGTATGATTGTTCCTGCGAGGACAGAATCTTTTTGTTATCTGTAGCTTTTGTCTCATGCTACCCATATGATAAGATATTCATGGTTAACAAGTAAAGAATTACTTCTGACTGTTGTGACAGTTTGAAATAAGAATAAGACATAACTGTCCACCCAAACCTCCACTGCCACAGCTCTATGTTGGCATTTAAGTATGTGCTGAGAAATAGCATTAAATTAAAACACATATCAATTTCCTTGTGTATTCATCAATCCATATTTCTTTTCTATGTAGGATTCATAGATTGTAAAAAATAAAAATACTGAGCCCAATATTGAAAGAGAAATTAACCAAAGACAGAAAATTTCTCACTAATTCTGAGGCCAGGTTATTAGTATGAACTTCTGTGTATCTGTAGCTGGATACATAAATAAAGGTGATCCAAACTTACAAGACCCTGGAAGAAGTGGCTTCAGACATAGGAAAGAGGAAATGAATAGAGCCCCAACAATATACTATAGTCAGTCTTGTGCTCTGCTTACTTCTTTCTTATGTCTCCTTAAAGAGGACACTTGTAGATATACTTTATCTTTTGTGAATCCCTTAAATGTTGGTTTGTGTTTGTGAAGTTCACACAAACATAGTCAAGTCTGAGAAGAGGAAATCTTAATTGAGAAAATGTTTCCATTAAGACTGGCTTAGAAACAAGTCTGTGAAGTATTGTCTTATTTGATGATTGCCGTGGGATGGCCAGATCATTGTGAGCATGGGCAAGCCTGGGCTGTGGTTAAGTGTGCTATAAGAAACCCTGCTGCATATGCCAGGGGGAGCCAGTCAATAAGCAGCGCTCCTCCATGGCCTCTGCTTCAGTTCCTGCTTTATTTCCCTCAGTGACAGAATATGATCTGGAAGTTGTAAAGTGAAATAAACCCTTCATTCCTCAAGTTGTTTTTGGTCATGGTATTTTATCATAGTAATAAAAACTCTAATGTGACTCCACAGAAAATTTCTTCCACTTATAACATGTGATCTTCCTTTAGAGGGCACAAGGTCCTTGTGCTCACAGATAAGCACCAGGGAAAATAGGAATGTTAAACACAAAGGGCTGCCTTTTCAAAGAAAGAGATGTACATTCTGTTTCCACCCAGAAAACTTGGAATGGATATGGTTAATAGCCTGGTGACCTCTGTGCTATCTTTATGGGAGAGGACATACCACCTTCTCCAGATACTTAAGATGACACATGCAGTCAATCTATAGAATCTATTTTTAATGGGAGAAGATGTTGCTGGAGGGCTTCTCTCCAGGTTCCCCAAGGCCCACAGTCCCACAATCCACATATAAAATAATCACTCAGACGCTTATATTACTTATAAACTGTATGGCCATGGCAGGCTTCTTGCTAACTGTTCTTATATCTTAAATTAACCCATTTTTATAAATCTATACCTTGCCACGTGGCTGGTGGCTTACTGGTGTCTTTACATGCTGCTTGTCCTGGCGGTGGCTGCAGTGTCTCTCTCCTTCCTTCTTCCTGTTTCCCCAATTCTCCTCTCCCCTTGTCCTGCCTATACTTCCTGTCTGGTCACGTTTATATAGAATGATATCCACAGCACTTCCCCTTTTATTCTTTTTTTTAAAAAGGAAGGTTTTAACTTTAACATGGTAAAAGTACAATAACAAAACAATTATTGAGCAAGAATTACAGTTACAATATTAAAGAAGATGTCCTATCTATCTTATATTTGTGAGTTTAAGGTTTTATATCTAACTTATCTTTTATCATAACTGAGGAAATTACAACTATGTAGTCTTCAACCACATCAAAGACCTGAGAAGGAACATAATGGTACCTGAGAAATGG
Organism: Peromyscus maniculatus bairdii; assembly: GCF_049852395.1. Lineage (NCBI taxonomy): Eukaryota > Metazoa > Chordata > Mammalia > Rodentia > Cricetidae > Peromyscus > Peromyscus maniculatus. The sequence continues at coordinate 3,712,683 of NC_134856.1, read as the reverse complement.
TAGATGGATGCAAGCAACTTTGGGGAATCTTGCAAGAGTAGACCAAGACAGCTGGCAGCCTGGACAGTCACCTAATGTTTTTTAGCATTGTTGGTGCATTCAAAGTGGCTACAGGCCTAGAGTATATGACAGACCATTTTTAGAAGCAGAAATTTTGAAAGACCATCTTACCCTGTCTTGGCAGAGTACAGTGGTCGCTTTCCTTGTGTCCCGCTTGTCCAGAAAGGACAGCATTGCATTCATACTGTTAGCCATCAAGGCAAGGGCAGTTCTTTGCCCAATAGGCCATTTTGTGCCAAAAAGACAAACTTCCAAATGGAAATGTCTTAGAAGCCCAGCATTCTCTCAGGATCAATTGGTGCAGCCAGGAACAATTGTGTCTCACATCAACAGAATTCTAAGTTATTTAAATGCCATATTCTCTAGGTCTATGAAGTGTTTGAAGATTACCTATCTATCTGAAATATATTTATGTATACCTAGAAGACTTAACTAACATGGCTACAAATATGATTATCATAGATGACTAATTATTAATCTATTTTTAATTATCCATTACAATTATAAATGAGTTAAACATAATACCTCAAACAAGAATAGAAATATATATATATACATATATATATATAGTATAACAAAATTAACTTCAAGTTTGTATCAATAAACTAAAATTTATACCAATGTAAAACATTTTAAACATAAACTAAAATCTATACCAATGTAAAACATTTTAAACAAGTTGTTCTTTAAAAGTAGGTTTATTAATCTACCCTTTTATCTTATCATCTCTATATCCTCCTATATATCTATATCATATCCCCTTTTCTTTTTTAGAAAGAGATCACATTTATAATCAACCTGTTTTAAATAAAAATATTGTTTTTTCTCTGTCCCACACCAGTGGGCTCTTCTGATTTGGGACACAAGAATCTCTTAACCATTTTTTTTTTTTTAAGCAATATGTCTGGGTTTAGAGGGGGAGTGAGCCAATTCCACCTCTAAAGCCAGCTTGGTATATTTGGGGATTTGGGCATAGCATCTCTTACTACTTCCGGCTGGAGGGTGCGCGCTGTATCTTATGGGGATGCAAAGAAAATTTTAGGCCTTTGGGGTAGTCCATGAGGCTATATTGTGTGAACCAGTTGCCTTGAAACCGCTCTGGATGTTGGATCATCTGAGCCATGGTGTCATCTGAGACCTTTCAGGGGGTCTTGGCTGGTGAAACCTGATGTATCTTAATCTGGAACAAATCCATAGCCTCTGGTTTTCTGTGGAAACAAAAGCAGAACCTCTTTTCCAAAGCAACATATCCTTAAATCCAAATTTTGAAGTCAAGGTACCTTTAAAATATACATTTTGGCATAACTCAACAGCTTTTGCAATCAAATGTTTTTCTTCAGTTACGAATATCAAAGAGACCATAATCCAGATTTTCTGTGTGGTAGCCACCTTTACGTGGCTTATTTTTTTATATTACCTTGAGCCTATTGCTTTAAACTGCACCATTCTAAGACTGAAACAGCACTGTGGCTGCTGGCTCTGCCCACTTCAGCTTCCCAACATGGCAGTGGTACATTTTCCGCCAGCTCTGGGAGTCATCAAGTCTCAGAAATAGTGGGTCTAAGCTTTTATCAAAGCAGCGTGTAGCCCAGAAACCTTTTTTTTTTTTTTTACATTTTTTTTAAATACTAGTAAAGACTAAATCTACCACACAGCTTAATGTGCCGCTGGCAGACACCTCATTTCCACCATACTGCTGGTCAAATGCACATGCCAGGAACCCGCCAGGGTTCAAACCTGTGTTTTGCAGTGTCTAGCTGCCCGTATGAGACAAGAAGCAGGAACCTGGTTTTGGCTCTGTTTAGAATTGGTTATTAAATATTCTCAGGTTTAAGGTGGAAACTTGAGCCGTTGGGTGCCATTTGTTGCTGGAGGGCTTCTCTCCAGGTTCCCCAAGCCCTGCAGCCCCACAATCCACATATAAAATAATCACTCAGACACTTATATCACTTATAAACTGTATGGCCTTGGGTGGCTTCTTGTTAACTGTTCTTATATCTTAAATTAACCCATTTTTATAAATCTATCCCTTGCCACGTGGCTGGTGGCTTACTGGTGTCTTTACATGCTGCTTGTCCTGGCGGTGGCTGCAGTGTCTCTCCCCTTCCTTCTTCCTGTTTCCCCAATTCTCCTCTCCCCTTGTCCCACCTATACTTCTTGTCTGGTCATGGGCCATCAGTGTTTTATTTATATAGAATGATATCCACAGCAAGAAGATATATAAACTATGAAAAAAAATTTCAGTGTAATTATGCTATAAGCTTTATTGTGTGCACAAGGTTGTGCTATACCACGAAATTGTTTTTCAGAAATTTTACTGTACTTAAATATGTCTAATATACACTTTCTGTTGTCAAACTCTCAAAGTGTAAACAAACAGTGCCTACTATGTGGCACGAATCTTAAAAGGTCTTATCAATAAAAACAAACCAGGGGCCAGTTATTGAGGTGAATGCTGGAAGATCAGAGAAGCAGAACAAGCCACAGCTTCCTCACCTTTCCTGTTCTTCAACTGATCCTGTTTCCTCAGACTGGAAGGCTCTGAGTCCTCATCCAGAATGAATCTCCACTTGAACTGCTGCTAAAACCTAAAAGCTTAACCAGCTCTAGTTCCTGGTCCTCTCGCCTTATATACCTTTCTGCTTTCTGCCATCACTTCTTGGGATTAAAGGCATGAGTTACTATGACTGGCTATTTCCAGCTTGGCTTTGAACTGACAGAGATCCAGATGTATCTTTGCCTCCACAAGTCTAGGATTAAAGGCATGTGTGCCACCATTTTCTGGCCTCTATATCTAGTGGCTGTCCTGCTCTCTGACCCCAGATAAGTTATTAGTGCACAATAACTTGTGGTATTGTATTTTCCCAAATATTGTGCATGCTAATAAACTTATCTTGGGTCAGAGACAGCGCAGCCACAATATTAAACATAAAGGATAGGCAGTGGTAGCACAGGCCTTTAATCCTACCAGAGGTAGAAATCCTTGTGTTCAAGGATACAGACTGGCATGGTGACTCATCAGGCCTTTAATCCCAGAAAGCAAGCCTTTAATCCCCAGGAGTGGTGGTAGAAAGCAGAAAGGTATATAAGGCATGAGGACCAGAAACTAGAAGCATTTGGCTTGGTTAAGCATTTGGCTGGTTAAGCTTTCAGGCTTCTAGCAGCAGTTCAGCTGAGGCCCATTCTGGATGAGGACTCAGAGGCCTCCAGTCTGAGGAAACAAGACCAGCTGAGGATCCGGCAAGGTGAGGAAGCTGTGTCTTGTTCTGTCTCTCTGATCTTCCCATGTTCACCCCAATAACTGGCACCGGATTGATTTTTATTAATAAGAACTTTTAAGATTCATGCTACAATTTTGGGGAACACAATATCACCACACTACTGATTCATGTTGAACAAGACTTCTTTCTTCTTGCCTCTCTGCTAGCCATGGTTGGTATTTGCAGAGATCCTGGCCCCCAAACCTGCTGGTATTCTACATAACCGTGGTAGAGCAAGTTGAAAGATGTGACACTTTCCTATCTTTCCTCTATCTCCATGGCCTACCCAATGCACTAAAAGTCTCTCCCATTAACTAAAATACACAAATTCACTACAATGCCAGTTGCCAATACAACTTCTGTATGAACCACTTAACATTCCCTTGTTTTCTTTCTTCCTTCCTTTCTTTTTTATTTATTTTTTCTTTTTTGAGACAGGGTTTCTCTGTGTAGCTCTGGTTGCCCTGGAACTTACTCTGTAGATCATGCTAGCCTTGACTTCACACATCCACCTGGCTTTGCCTCCTGAATGCTGGGATTAAAGGCATGTGCTACCACCACCCAGCTTTATTTTTGTTGTTGTTTTTCAGACAGTTGGTTACTGTCCAACTATTAACAACTTCATTGATTGTCTCAGTGGTCAGAAATTCTGCCCGTGATGAGCCTTCTTTGCTGGGGTACCTCTCACTTTATTCCCAGTTTCCAGAGCGTCTACAAAGCACATGTCCCATCAGGAAATTCTTAATCAGTTTCTTCTATCCCTTTATGATTTATAAAGAACTTGAAAAATGTTCATGTTTTTTCCCATAAATTTTATCATTAGTATCATTTTTATAATATATGGGTATACAATGCTTTATCAAAGTTAGTTATCTCACTATTTCTAGTGGTATTACTTACTTTAAAAAATGTTAAGATAGCTCTTTGAGAAATTATTTCTTGTAGATTCCTGAAGACTATATTTCTGGGCAGAGCTATGTCCATTATCTTCCCTTTACAAAGTATTTTTTTTTAATCCTGACTTTTTGGGTCTGTGACTCACTGTTTTCACTATCCTGTTCCACTTATATTCACCTTGTTTCAAGGAAAGTTTGAAAACAATCTCTTTCTAAGTCTATTAATGACTCCCATACACCCTCTCAGAAGTCCCATGTGTATTATATATAGCTTGACAGCCTGTGACTTCATATTTTATGTGGGTTTTGTATATTTTATCTCTTGTGACATCTTAAACTCTTTAGGAATAGGCTGCATCTTAGAACTCTTTTTAAACGTTCAATGAATCCTTATTGCAAGAAAAAAAAAACATTAAACTTGATGACAATTTGCAAAATTTCTTTCCCCCCATCTCTTTCTTTAATAAAGAAAATCAATGTACTGTGATTCTGTGGGCTTCAGCTTTATCACTTCTAAAATAATTGTGTAATAATCTCCAACTCATATACTCATTATAAACACTGACTGAAATTATGCATATATATATATATAATATTATGTAACATTCTAATTCAATTCTTATAAGCTCTCTGATTAAGAACATTATTTATCCTACATTGACTTTAACATTTTTATCTATAATTTTAAAATAAAATAAAAAACTGGTGCTTCCAATCTTTTACTCATTGTGTAAATTAAATGAGGCAATGCCTCTGAAGCATCTGAAATAATCCTCAGCATATAACAATACTTCAAGTAGAAATGGTTCACTTCACTATTGTTTGTTCTCACTGTTCTCACCTGTCAATTACAGTACCAGCTACAGGGAAGGTACTGAACAAATACTATTTATGATTGTAGCTAATATCCAAGTTGATTATTTGCTTAAGCACATGATGATCATGTTTGACACTGGTAATACAAAAGCAAACACCAAAATCCAGCTGCTTCCAAATAGAGTTTATAATTTAGAAAAAAATAGACACTAAACATAGTTTTATCAAGTATATAAAGTATATTCAATGCACGCAATTCCATATATGTGTGATTCTATGAGACACACTGAGAATTCCCACTGTAGACTCTAGGTCAAAAGTGCTACCTTAAAATATAAAAGCAGTCTTTATTTGTTTTTAAAAAGCTTAAGAGTTTTGAAAGATGATAAAACATCAAATTGAGCAATCTAGATATTTTCTACATTGGCTTCAATGAGCATAAATTCTAAGAATGCCAAAACATATTTGCAAGACAAAACTCTAAGAAACAAGACAAAATGGAATGAGGGGCATTATTGTCTGTTTTCCCCCATTTTTTTATTGCTTATCCAAATTCATTTTGCAAGATGCACTTTGAAGAATTATGCACTTCAGTAGAATTATGAGTCTTAACTTTAGCATATTTGTCAATTTATCTTCTGTGATTCAACAGGGTCTGACCAGCAGCCAAAGTCATAATTCAGTTGTGAACACATGCTATCTAGGGGGAAGCATCCTGCAAATGCAAAGGAAAAAGGCACTGTCTATAGACACAGCTGCCCTTCATTTTTGCATTTTAAAGGAGGATTTTATGATTTTACAGTCTGGAGTTTAGATATCACTAGAGACAGGTGAATTTACAAGAGAAAAGGAAAGAAAGGAAAAGAAAAGAAGAGAAAAGGAATTCCTGTCCCATGCTACCTGGAACATGTTTTAAATTCCTCTTCAAGTTATCATTTGATTTTTTTCTCTAAGTTGATATATTTGTTTTATACCAAATGATTGTTCATGCTTTTACAGTTAATATCCTTTTACAATTTTGACTCACTTCTCAATATCCTGTTCTGCAGTAACAAGACCAACTCAAACTAATATTCTTTCATAATAACCATTTAAAAGAAAGTGACACTATTCAAGACTTTTTTGTTCTGAATGTCTGCTAGTTATAGACATTTTAAAGCAATATCACTGAATGACAACCTAAAGAAATTTATACAACAAACATTCTTATTGCAATATTCATTACTGTTTGCATATTTCTATTGAAATTTAGATTATGTATTAATAGATTTTGCTCATGAAAAAAAAAACATTTTTACTTCCATGAGTACGGTGGTCAATGACTAAGTAAGAAGGAATATAACAAGTTAGGCATATAGTATACAATTATTTACGAACAGCATCTATTGCTACCATCCTACTGTAGTTCACTCCCATTACTTATCTCTTTGTACATTCTTACTATAGTTTCACTAATGCTCATAAAACTTTATATCTAATTTGATGAAGTTTTGGTATCAAGCTTTTGACTTTTAAAGATAAAAGACTGTGGTGGTAATCTAATTACCTCAGCTCAGTTCCTCAGCTGGTCCTGTTTCCTCAGACTGGAAGCTTCTGTGTCCTCATCCCAATAGCTCTCAGCTGAACTGTGTTGCTCCAAAGCCTGAAAGCTTAACCAGCCAAATGCTTCTAGTTTCTGGTCCTCACACCTTATATATCTTTTTGCTTTCTACCACCACTCCCTGGGATTAAAGGCTGGCTTTCTGGGATTAAAGGCGTGTGCCACCACCGCCACACTCTTGCAATGGCTCTAATAGCTCTGACCCCCGGGCAACTTTATTTATTAACATACAATCAAAATCACATTTCAGTATAATTAGATTACCACCACATTTCCCCTTTTCTATTTTAATAAAAAGAAAAAAAAAAGCAAAAGGTTATGACTAACAAAAGAAAAACTATATACAAAAGTACAATAACTATATACAATATATACAAATAATAAATACCTAAACAGGTATTGGACAAATTAGAGAAAATAATTCCATTATCTATCCTATTTTGGTAAATCCAAGATGTATCTAATGCACTTTCTATCCTAATTAATTTTCAACTATAAGTAACTAATCTTCAACCATAACTAACTAATCTTCAACTCCCTCAGAGACCCAAGAAGGAAATAATATTAGCTAACAAAAATAAAAAAACAGGAAGTGCATGCAAGCAACTTCCAAAAAATTTGTGAGTTGACAGAAACAGCCAGCTGCCTGGGCAGTCACCTGAGGTTTCTCCGCAGTGTTGGGGCATCATCTTCAGCCTATAGGCTTAGTGTATCTGACAGACTCATTTGTGAAGTAGGATGTACACAAGGTCAACAGTTCAATCTCACATTGGTTGAGAGCAGTCCATGTACCAGAAACACCTGAATTCCACTAGTGTCCTGTCATGATTCAGGATTTTAAATTCTGGAAATTGTTGACAGTTTTTAAATTCAGCTGTCCATTCTTCTTGGCTATGTATATATGGCTTCATCTCAGCAAAAGACTGGTATAGTGGTGTGATCCTGTCACGCCAGCACTCGATAGGCGAATAAAAAGAAAGTTTGAGCCAGTTTGAGAGGTACTGTATGTATCAAGACTTCAGGAACTGTGTACATTGAGACCTTATATAAATAATCATGTAAGTCTATTCTCAAGTTTTATCTGAAAGCTCTGTTTTCTGGTGTTTAACAATGTCACAGATGTATGAAAATGTAAAAAGAGATATGCTAGAGAGATGGCTCAGAGGTTAAGAGCACTGGCTGTTCTTCCAAAGGTCCTGAGTTCAATTCCCAGCAACCACATGGTGGCTCACAACCATCTGCAATGAGATCTGGCCCCCTCTTCTGGCCTGCAGGCTGAACACTCACTGTCTACATACTAAATAAATAAATAAATAAATAAATAAATAAATAAATAAATCTTTGCTGGGCGGTGGTGGCGCACTCCTTTAATCCCAGCACTCAGGAGGCAGAGGCAGGCGGATCTCTGTGAGTTCGAGGCCAGCCTGGGCTACCAAGTGAGTTCCAGGAAAGGCGCAAAGCTACACAGAGAAACCCTGTCTCGAAAAACAAACAAACAAACAAACAAAACACAAACAAACAAAGCAGATGTATGAAAATGTAAAAAGAGATATACCAATATTTCAGTCCACTCAATGGTATCTCTAATACCAATACTCTTCAAATTGTTCCACACAATAGAAACAGACAAAACATTGCCAAACTCTTTTTATGAGGCTACAGCTACCCTGATACCCAAACTACATGAAGATGCAACAAAAAAAGAATTACAGACCAATCTCTGTAGATGAATTCCTAAACAGTCTTATTAAATAAGAAACACAGAGTCAAATAAAAGGGTGAAAACTATAGAGATCAGAGAAATACTGATAGCCACCAACTAACCTTAGCTCACCACACCACCAAGCTTCCCAAGAGAACCAGCTTCTTCCTGCCTAACCTGTGCCTTTATTGCCTTGCTGTTCTGCGTTCTCAATGGCTCTCAGCCCAGCCATCTCACTTTGTCATCACTGCCTGTCTGTACAGACCTCCAGATCTCTGTGGTTGGTACTGGGATTATAGGTGTGTGTCACCCCACTTGGCTGTGTCCTTGAATGCACAGAGACTCTGCCTGCCCTGTAATTGGATTAAAGGCATGTGCTACTACCACTGCCTGACTTTTGTTTATGGCTGGCTATCTATGTCCTCTGATCTCCAGGCAAACTTTATTTATAAACATACAAATAAAATATCACCACAGGAGGCCTTACCTTTTTGGAGGAATCTGTGATTGGTATGTAAATGTATGAAAAAGTTTCTTAATGAAGAAAAAAATCAAGGACATCAATGGACTTAAGCTCCTGATTCATTTTACACAAATGAAGCTGCAGTATTCTTCCTGATTGTCTGTCCCTCCACCTGCACACATAAAGATGGATGCATTTGGAGCTACATTTACAATCTATGCAGCATATTTTCTCTTATGCTTGCTTTCTTCTCTGAATCATAGGTCATCATGGCTGAAAGCTGACCTATGAGTAAACCCCTATTTTTGAGCATAATACCTGAACTGTATTACTTTTTATGTACTCAGTAGGAAACACTTAAAAATTAAGATGTTATTTTTACAAATAAAAATATTTTCCATGTTTGAGAGAATTATGTAGAACGTCTAAGTCTACAATTATTGACATGACCAGTAAGTTCCTTTTTATTATTACAAAAAAAGGAGGTGCCATATGTTTACCTTTGTCTGTGAGGAGAAAAAGGAAAGAACACAATAGATAGAGATCTGACCTGTTTTGTGTTTAAGGATATCCTAAAGGCTATTCCTAAGTTTGATGTCAAAATATTTATGTTGTTAATTTATAAGATCTATTAATGAGTTTATCTTTAAACAAATATGACTTACATTTTAACCATGAAGGTGATTTTTTGATAGTAAAGACTGTGGTGTGTGATATAAATAATGAAGTGTACATATCATAAGAGGCAAAATGATTTTTCCAAAACCAACTCGTTACAATTTCACATTAACATGAGAGAGAGGATGGGTGAAAGAAGGATCTAAACAAAACCTTTTTAGTAGGTTCCATTTCGTTTGGATTCTTGAATTCAATTTTATTTGTTCATTTTACATCAAATATCTGTTTTAAATACAATAAAACAACAGAAAATAATATGTGATTTGTACTAAGCAACATTAGTATTTAATATCCTAAGTCATAAAGGCCAATCTAGGGCTAAATGTATCATTTGAACTTACATCAACACCATGAGTTTGGCATTTTTCTTATTATCCCAAGTGGCAGAATTTCTATGTGTCAAAGTAGTGGTGATTGGATCAGGAAAAGGGCAGTTAATTCATAATATATATGTTTCAACATAATATCTACTTTTAAATAACATGAAAAAAATTGGTCAAGAAAGGAGTATCATATGATGAATGTCAAGCCTTATTCTAGAATGGCATTTTTTTCATAAAAATAAGAGAATGTTAGTAGAGTAACAATATACGAATACAATGAAGGCAGGACTCAGAGCTGTAAGTCAAAGGTTATGCCAACAGTCAAATTCTTATTTTCTGGTTTTCCAACTCTGAGACTTCTCAATGAGTCTCAGAATTTAGTCAAACGAGTTCCACAAAGGGGGAAAAGAATAATTCAGCTGGAAGTTATTACATAATCTACAAGTGTGCAAATCCCGGCTGAGGTTATAAGGGAAACACCTTTACTTAGAAGACAGGGGTTTAAATACATATTTTCAGAAATCAAGGCTTAACAATCTTCCACAATTAGGTGAGAAACAGAGATATTTTATTGTTTCTTTGATGCCTAAAATGAGCAATACACAACCATTTAGTCAATTAAACACACTCTGTTGACTGAAGGATACAAGAGTCTGCGTCACGCTCTAAGGGGGAAGTGTTTGCTTGTGATACTTTCTCAGAGTGTTACCAAATCTGAACAAGTACAATTAAGATTCATCAAATATTTTGTCCTCTCAGCACTGTAGAGAAATAGTAGATTAATGTTTCTCATCTTCATTGTTGAGGTCATGCAAACATTATACGTAATGCTTCTTTTGCATGAGATGAACAAAGAAGCAAATGAAAATTGAATAAGGAAATTACCAACTACAGTGTAGGTAGGTCTTACCAGTTTATAGACTGAATAAAACAAATGACTTAGCTCGTTTTTTTTTTTTTTTTTTTTTTTTTGAGACAGGGTTTCTCTGTGTAGCTTTGTGCCTTTCCTGGATCTCGCTCTGTAGACTAGACTGGCCTCAAACTCACTAAAATCCGCCTGCCTCTGCCTCCTGAGTGCTGGGATTAAAGGCATGTGCCACCACCGCCCAGTGACTTAGCTCTTTAAACAACAGATCCCCACCAAAATTCCTCTAGCTTCATTTGTTCCATTGGCTTTTCAGAGACTCTGCTTGCTACACTTTAAATCAGAACTGCATTGCTTCTTCTGAGCTTAAGGGAAATTTGGACTAGTTCAATTGCATCATTGTGATACCATAATGGAGAGGTCCTCTGTAACTGTAGGAATAGATTCTTCACCAAATTAAAGAATGAAACAGCAGAAAAAGCAAGAACTCAGCCACGTGTTATCAAAAACAGATACATGTTGGATTTTGGCCACTCCACATAGTTAAAAGGATATTTATTTAAGGGCGTAACTCACAAATTAAGTAATGAGTAGGTCGCAGGGTCTGGGGAAGGTGTATTGCAATCCAGCGGTGTTCTCCGGAGCTCTGCACAATCCACCTTTCACCATCCCGCGTCCCGGCACCAAGAGAGCTCACCGAGAGGCCGCTGGCCCATCCAGCTCTCGGGTCCCCAGGCGCCTCCCCTCGCCCTGCCTCGTAGGCGTGGCAGTTGCCAGAGTCTCAATGGGGGTTGGAACTTCCAGATCCAAGCTGGAATGGCTACCCACTACATCTCCCCCTTTTTGTCTAAATAAGAAGGTTCTAAACTAATACAAGACTATATACAAAGGAATGGTTATCAAATATTGTTCAGAAATAATGAGGGATAATGACCTAGATAAGATGTAACTACAACCAATGCAAACAATATCAAGTAAGAAACACATACTAAAATCCAGAGAAGTATAGAGCATAGGTAAACGGCATGTTATAAAGATCATTCAAAGGTGTCCTATCCTAAAGAACCTGAATCTAATACTTAATATGTTCTATCTAAGATATTATATATACTAAGTTGTAACTATAACTGCTACGGCTCGAGTTTCCACCTTAAACCTGAGAATATTTAATAACCAATTCTAAACAGAGCCAAAACCAGGTTCCTGCTTCTTGTCTCATACAGGCAGCTAGACGCTGCAAAACACAGGTTTGAACACTGGCGGGTTCCTGGCGTGTGCATTTGACCAGCAGTATGGTAGAAATGAGGTGTCTGCCAGCGGCACATTAAGCTGTGTGGTAGATTTAGTCTTTACTAGTATTTAAAAAAAATGTAAAAAAAAAAAAAAAAAAAGGTTTCTGGGCTACACGCTGCTTTGATAAAAGCTTAGACCCACTATTTCTGAGACTTGATGACTCCCAGAGCTGGCGGAAAATGTACCACTGCCATGTTGGGAAGCTGAAGTGGGCGGAGCCAGCAGCCACAGCTCTGTTTCAGGCTTAGAAGGATGCAGTTTAAAGCAATAGGCTCACAAAAAGATTGATTCAGATAAAATCGTTTACAATGTGTGTAAAATATACGTAGGCTTGAAAGAGACAAAAAAAATTAATGTAAAAAGCCACGTAAAGATGAATATTACACAGACAATCTGGATTGTGTTGTCTTTGGGATTTTTAACTGCAAAAAAACATTTGATCAAAAAAGATGTTGAATTAAACCAATATGTATATTTTAAAGGTAACTTGACTTCAAAATTTGGATTTAAGGATATGTTGCTTTGGAAAAGAGGTTCTGCTTTTGTTTCCACAGAAAGCCAGAGGCTATGGATTTGTCCAGATTAAGATACATCAGGTTTGACCAGCCAAGACCCCCTGAAAGATATCCGATGACACCATGGCCCAGATGATCCAACATCCAGAACGGTTTCAAGGCAACTGGCTCCCACAATACAGCCTCAAGGACTACCCCATAGGCCTAAAATTTTCTTTGCGTCCCCATAAGATACAGTGCCCCCCTCCAGCAGGAAGTAGTAAGAGATGCTATGCCCAAATTCCCAAATATACCAAGCTGGCTTTAGAGGTGGAATTGGCTCACTCCCCCTCTAAACCCAGACATATTGCTTTAAAAAAAAATGGTTAAGAGATTCTTGTGTCCCAAATCAGAAGAGCCCTCTGGTGTGGGACAGAGAAAAACCAATATTTTTATTTAAAACAGGTTGATTATAAATGTGATCTCTTTCTAAAAAAGAAAAAGGGGATATGATGAGATATATAGGAGGATATGGAGATGATAAGATAAAAGGGTAGATTAATGAACCTACTTTTAAAGTACAACTTGTTTAAAATGTTTTACATTGGTATAGATTTTAGTTTTTGTTTAAAATGTTTTACATTAGTATAAATTTTAGTTTATTGATACAAACTTGAAGCTAATATTGTTATACTGTATATATATATATTTCTATTCTTGTTTGAGGTATTATGTTTATGTAACTCATTTAAAATTGTAATGGATAATTAAATAATAGATTAATAATTAGTGATCTATGATGATCATATCTGTAGCCATGTTAGTTAAGTTTTCTAGGTATACATAGATATATTTCAGATAGATAGGTAATCTTCAAACACTTCATAGACCTAGAGAATATGGCATTTAAATAACTTAGAATTCTGTTGACGTGAGACACAATTGCTCCTGGCTACACCAATTGATCCCGAGAGAATGTTGGGCTTCTAAGACATTTCCATTTGGAAGTTTGTCTTTTTGGCACAAAATGGCCTACTGGGCAAAGAACTGCCCTTGCCTTGATGGCTGACAGTGCAAATATAATGCTGTCCTTTCTGGACAAGCAGGACACAAGGAAAGCGACCACTGTACTCTGCCAAGACAGGGTAAGATGGTCTCTCAGAATTCCTGCTTCTAAAAATGGTCTGTCAGATACTCTAGGCCTGTAGCCAATTTGAATGCACCAACAATGCTGAGAAACATTAGGTGACTGTCCAGGCTGCCAGCTGTCTTGGTCTACTTTTGCAAGATTCCCGAAAGTTGCTTGCATCCATCTACCATTTCTCAGGTACCATTATGTTCCTTCTCAGGTCTTTGATGTGGTTGAAAACTAGATAGTTGTAATTTCCTCAGTTATGACAAAAGATAAGTTAGATATAAAACCTTAAACTCACAAATATAAGATAGATAGGACATCTTCTTTAATATTGTAACTATAATTCTTGCTCGGTAATTGTTTTGTTATATGTAATTTTACCATGTTAAAGTTAAAACTTTCCTTTTTAAAAAAAGAAGAAAAGGAAAAGTGCTGTGGATATTGCTCTATATATAAATAAAACACTGATGACCAGTGACCAGGCAGGAAGTAGGTTGCCAGGCAGGAAGTAGGTGGGACAAGGAGAGAGGAGAATTCTGGGAAGCGGAAGCCTGGGGGGGAGACACTGCAGCTACCACCAGGACAAGCAGCATGTGAAGACGCTGGTAAGCCACCAGCCATGTTGCAAGGTATAGATTTATAAAAATGGGTTAATTTAAGATAAAAGAACAGTTAGCAAGAAGCCTGCCATGGCCATACAGTTTATAAGTGATATAAGCGTCTGAGTGATTATTTTATAAGTGGATTGTGGGACTGCGGGGCTTGGGCAACCTGGAGAGAAGCCCTCCAGCAACAGATACACATAAACACATGGGTTGTGATGCAGGGAGACGGAGAGAATGAAAGAACGATTTTTTGGAATTGAAATGGGATCCAGCATCTAGAACCTGCATTTGTCTGACAGAGCCAAAACACTTAAATGTGTAGGGATGGCATGGGTTCTCTTTGTCCTTCAGAATAGGGTTGGTTAGGCTATTGGATAATCAAGGCAAAAAATAGCTTAAATTATAAAAAATTAAAAAAGAAGTTGATTGGTTCCTATCACCAAACATGCCTCCACCCAGTGAGAGATGTGAGAGTCTCACTGAACAGTTCCCTTGGGCAGAGAAAAAAATAAAAAATAAAAAAGCTACCAAGAGGTTAATGAAGCAGGAAGTCAGCTATTTTATTAAATGTTTAAGTGAAAAAAAAATACATTAATAAGTTTAGATCCTCTTTTTACTGTCTTCCTGAGTGTCAGGGATCTGTTTGACTCCTCAATCACAGCAATGTATTCCTTTCAATAATATCTTTATTATAAGCATAGACCCCAGATTGACTTCATTTCTCTTAAGAACTTTGATGACTAACATACCATGAAACTTACTCTTTTGAAAAGAAATAGGAGTTTGGGCTGATAAGATAGCTCAGAGGGCAAAAGCAATTGTTGCATAAGACTGATTACCTGACTTAGATCCCCAGAACTAACAAAAAGCCAGATGCAGTAATTCACATCTGCAATCCCAGGATTACTACAGCAAGAAAGGATATTGAGAGAAGGGAACCACCTAGAGGTTTGTGGGCCAGCTATTCTGGAGTGTGCAGAAGAACCACAGGAACTACTAGAGAAACCCTGCCTCAACAAAACTGAAGGCAAAACTCCAAACCCCAAAGTTGTCCTCTGACCTCCACACAAATGTTGTAACATGCTCATACTGATAATCACACACACACATATTAATAATTATAAAAATAGTAACATGTGGAATGTAAAAAGTAAAAAGAAATGTGAGTTGAAATAAAATTATGCAATGTAAAAAGTTACATTCCACCACATTGATAAATTTAAATTCACTTTATTTTCTTCTGATTCACCAAATGGTCAGAATGAGCTCAGTAATTTTATCAAACTACAAAACTCTTCTTGTGATAATAATTGACATTCAAGGCTTATATGTTACAGAATTTAAACCTAACTCCACTAACAAATTCAGGTAGCTTATTCATGCTAATACTGACTGCAACAGCTTCCTGATTAGTACAAAGGCTCCTTAAATCTTAATGTGTCCTGTGTGTATTCAGAATTCATGACCAATTACTTTGCAACAAGAATACCTTTCAGCTTATTGTTGATACCATATTCATAGTTAGCTCCACCATCTCAATATCTAATTCTCTTCAGATTCTTGTCATTATTTTATTTTCTTTTCTTCTTTTTTTGTCAGAAGTGAATGAGATGTATATGTTGTGTATTATAAAACTCCGTATTATAATGATGCTCATTGGGGAAATGGATTTTTCTGAAAAAATGTACTTGCCCTCTGTGTAGTTTAAGGGTAATTTGAAGTTGACTTTCCAGACATTTCCTCAATTAAGTGCAACTTTTCTCTTTCCAAAACTAAGCAGGAACCTACCTTCACAAATATTCCTAATGTATATTGTTACTAAGGAGCACTTAAAAATTTACTGATGTAGCTATAAATGAATTAGAGACATATTTGTCAAGTATTTGAAACTTATCATGTTTAAATAAACTGTTAGGAAAGAAAAATAGGGAATTCAAGTAGTATTTCACTTCAGATAGACTATTTGGAAATTTGTCTGACCTCTTATTTTTATTTATTTAAATTACCAGCAGCAGCAGTCACTGCCATCTGGCTCCCAAGTACACGGAGTTAGTTAAGAAAGCATGAAGGGGAATGGACTTCAAAATATAACCTACATCATTTAAAATAATTCAGTCAATGAAAGTGTGAAAAACAAGTCATTTGACTTGAAAGACCCAAGAACTCATCCCTATGGGTCAAAAATATCTGTATTTAGCCAGAGTTGCATATTGAGATTTTTTTTTTTAGTCATGGCCTTCCTGGGAGTAAATGCATCCTCCCATGAAGATCAGAATGAGATGGACTGGACTGACCCTAAACCCAATGTGCTGAATTGAAATATTTTGTTTGTTGTTCTTTTGTCCCTCAGAGCTCAGATGATAAAGTCTGTCACTGGTTTCAGTTTCTCTGTATTTGAGTCTGCATTTTAATCTAACTTGAAGTCTTATTCTACATAAGAATACATTCTGTCAAAGTACCAGAAGCCTATATTCATTGCCCACTCTCTGATAAGTCATTAAAAGTTTTCCATTCAATTTGAAATGTCTTTAATCACTCATGAAAGGTGACAGTAAAAGAACAATTTTAATAAGTCATGGAGTTCTCCCAGTCTTCACATATTTTTGGCAGTACAAGAATATTGCTGTCCACCATCTGTGTAGAATAACATTTGGATTTTTGTTAAGGGTCAGTTAAAATGTACTTAAAGTCTATTGTGTATCTAGGCTTTGATTCTTGCTCTAAAATCTGATTGTACATTGCTTGGAATTTGAAGGGGCTGCACTAAAATCTTCTCTCCTCCTTGGCTGACATATTGTATTAGTAAAGTCTCAAAATCAATTCCTTTCCATGGCAATTGGTTGCTGCATTTTTACAGCAATTTAAATCTAGCAGCATTTCATTGGTTCATTTTGAATATATACCATGATTGAGGAATTATTTAAGAATCCAGGGAACCTGTTAGAAGCACCAAGTACAGTAAGTAATATTACTGTGAGACTGATGTACTCGGATACCTTTTCTTAGTGTAATCATTCAAGTCCCATTATCTCTCACATTCAGAATGATTGGGAATCAGAGCATAAAAACTACTGTATAACTATTAAAAATATTACTGGTTTCTTAATGTAGGTCCAGATTGTGACAAAACACAGTAGATTGCAAAAAACATGAACCAATAATATTCTCTGATTTTTATATAGTGGCAAATAAGTTCCTAATTTGTTTGTGAATTATACTAGGTATTTCAGGAAGAGAGCAGCTGAAGGAAAGAGGTCCTATTTGTTCAGAATATTTAAATATAAATGACAAGGTAGTACATGTAGGAAGCAAAGTTATATTCACAGGAAGTACCTAGGGATGCTTTTACTCAGATTCAACGCTGATCATACACAATAGTATTCAAATATCTTTAGTGTCTTCCAATGTCTACAGAAGAATCTCATGGTAACATGACCCTTTCCAGTTTCCCAACCATCACCTCTGGCATGCTAATACCTTCATGCCCTCCCTATATTCTAATTACACTGAATTACTTGTCCTATTCTTGAGTTAGACTTTCCTCCAACTCTTCTCAAATTTTACTTGGTTCCAATTCTCTATCTGGGATTTTTTTCTTTCATTTTAAATGTATGCACTTATTATTTATCAAAAATCATTGAAATAACTCTCTCCTTATTGAATTCTGCTCTTTGCTGTTCCTACTGAACCCACATCTATGTGTCTGAAGTCTGCTCTTTTGCTATATTCTTTCTTCCTGAGTAGATTGCGTTTGATAGCTTTGAGGACATTTTCAGGGGAAAAAGATGGAATAGAAGAAATTGAATGTTTATTTAATATGCAGAAAACTAAAGATCAGGAAGAAATGATATATAAAGGAAAGAATTAAAATTATATAGTGGGGATTTATTTTTTACTAGGTAAATGGATTTAGCAGCACTTGTTCACTTCAAAAGCAAACTGCTTGAGATGATCATTGTGTTTCACTGTGTCAAGACAGTGATAGTTTTACTGCCTTTTGCATTTTCTAATAGTGTGTTAAAAATCTGAAATAGACACAGTAAAATTTACTTTATGAACTTCCTCCAAATTAAAATACTATAAGGGTTGACAGAATAACCCTTGTAAACACTGTCAGTAAAAGTTGTCTGTAAATATTTTGGTAATCAAAGCAAATAAATTCTATGATCATAAAGTATAGCCACATATATTTTATAAGGAAAGTTAATTTTGAGCTGCATTTTCATTATGTTGTGGACACTGATAAATAAAAAGGACACATTAGATTCTATCCATTAAATGTTAATTCCAAGAGACATTTTCTTTCAAATTCAGGACATGTATGTTCTCACTTATAACAGAAAAGCACAGCTGTCCACGTTGGTTCTTCAATGTAGCTTGTGTGATATTTTTTCTCTCACTCATTCTTATGCCCCCTCTCAGACACTCTTGTTGAAATTGTATTTGCTACTTACAGACAAAAGATGATAAATATACAATCTATTATATGAACACTTCAATTACCTCTATATGGCTCCCACTTGTTTCCTTTCCCTTCTCTTCTTTATTTACATAGTTATATGATGATTACCAGTAAGTTAGCACTACTGCTTCAATGAACGTACTTAATTTATCTTCCTGACAATGGAGGATACAGTTGCAGCAACTAAACCTGAAAGTAGGATATAATAAGCTCTAAACAATGTATTGAACAGAAATATGATCATCTCCTTCTGGAAGCTGTAGGGTTTATTATGGGAGATAAGAAACTGGATGCTTGGTAATCTGTTTAGTCAAGGGCTTGCCACAAGAGACACAAGAGTAAAGTAGGATAAAGGGAACATGACACTACCTTTAAAGGAATTGTGGATTAGTTAATGAAATCAAGGAAAAATATATTTGATTGCCTCTTTCCCAGGTGATTAAAACCCTCCTTGCTCAGAACATTGGCAAAGATTTTCTGACTTGGAATTTTTGGGATATATCAGACAGAGTGATGTAAGCCATAATACTGAGAAAATTCAGAAAGACATCCACTCTGAAAAGGTGATTGAATCCCAACACCTCTCTCCAATATTGCTCCAAGTTTGGGTTATTCATTGTAGGACCATGCACTGTGGAAAATATACACTCAACATATTTCTCCATGTCTCAGACATTCATCACGGATAAGAATCTTGCTGTAATGATGGAGAAAAAAATATCTCAACACCAGACATGTCAGCCTAAATAAAAAGCAAATGTGAATATTTGAGTGAGGGCAAAGGTTTGACAGCTGAGATACTGGCCACTACTTAGAGAGAGCAGCATGATAGTTCAGGATACCGGCTTTATTCAGACTCACTGGGGACCTAGATCTGGGACTGTAACTGCAGCTATGTCTATTTCAGCTCTTAGACTCTTTCCCTAGCACTCCAACTCCAGCCTCATATGTCTTCTGCTTATACATCGACCCATTTACCTATTACACTTTGTTTTTGCCCTAGGTCTACCATTGGTTGTCTGACACATAAACTATGTACATCACGAATGTAAGCTCCACAACACGGTTAACTATATAATTTCTAATAACTGAAAGAAAGAATAAAAAGTGTTAATGTTAATGTTTTGTTTTCCGCTAATATTTCCTAAGGAAATGGAAACAAACAAAACCAGACTTCCATCATATAGTTTTTACTAGCAAAGCATTTTATATTATGTTAGGTTTTCATTAAGAGATAAAACCTGGTTGTGAATTTTGAACTTAAAGCATGTTTGGTGTTCACTAGCCACACTTCACACCCTGTGTCTCGTGGTTCAGATGCAGCTAATTCTTTCTCCATTCCCTTACTTCCACCTTTGCTTAGGAAGCTGCATTTGTATTTTATAATGGTTGAGAGAAAAGCTGCTCTTTCAGATCAAACTTTAGGTCTGTATGATGAACTTCATCATACAGTGCAGTTACTTTGCATCCTTTATAACAGGTGTTTCAGGCTACTGAACTACTTTTCATGCTATCAGTTTAAAAGCTGTCAATCTACTAGTTTGACAGCTCCAGGACCACTCCTCTTTATAGATATATAAGTCATCCTCAGCTTCCAGGGTAGATTGACTTTAGAATCGCCTTGTTGTCTGTGTTTGGGTGAACCTAGGAAAGTTGTCAGTATAATCCAGCATTCATTTTCGTCTCCTGCAGAAAGCACATCACTGGTAGGCTCATTTTAATTCTCCCTCTTCTTTATTGATCTTACTCTTATAGTGGTAGATAAAGATAAGAAAACGTCAAGTCTCCTGGGGCTGAAATGGGCTAGGCAATATTGGAATAGACCTAAATGGCATATTTCACTTGTAACAGAGTTTAAGTCATTACAACTTAAAACTAGAAATTTAATGTGATGAAATGATTACATACACATATAAAATAGTATGCAGGCAGGGACTTAAGAGACTTAATAGAGCCTTCAAGGGGTTGCTGTATAACACTCCATGTAAAGAATTGGGTAACATCATTAATTCTTTCTTCTAAGTTGACATTGGCATGTTTACTAATTCTATAATAAGATGATGGTTACCTGGAAGAATTAGGTTGCTTTTCTCCATTGAAGCTGATTATGGTCAGAATAGCCACAAAAAAGGCAGATGCCTAGAGACAGATCTAAGAAGGTCTTCAAAATTAAAACTCAGATTATTGCCAAGAAAGAACTCAGTCTTAATAAAAAAATGTCAATAATTTTTTCTACTAATGCATAAGACAGTGGGAACACAAGGAAAGGAAAAAGATGGACTGGAAGAGACTGTGTGCACAATGTCTAGTTAATATAGAACTTGTCTGTAAAACATAGAGAACTCTGAAAAATAAACAATAAATATACCATCAAAGGACAAAGTATTTGAACTGACATCTCACCAAAGAAACTGAAAGATTACAAGAGATGTAGCTCAAGGATAGAGATTTGCTCAGAAATTATTGGGCCTTGGGTTCAATTCCCAGTACCCAAAATAAGCAAAATAAAAATGAAATAACCCCCACATAATTGCTACTCAGTGAGAGAATGGCATTTATTCAGTGCATCAACTTTATTATGGATCAGGCCACACACTTGTAAATAATTAGCCAACACAAACTGAACTCTACTGTTTTGATGGCTAATCTTACCTGGTTATTCGACCACATCTGGAATCAACTAAAAGCCAAGCATTTGGGGACACTTGTAAAGGATTTTCTTGACTGGGTAAGTTGAGGTGAGGAGACCACTTTAATTATCAGCCACACTGTTTCATGGAAGCCTTACCTAAATAACCACTGGAAACTGGCCTTTCTGTCAAGAGACATCCATGGTTGCACTCCTCAGATTATAGCCTGTAAGCCACTCTATTGAATCCCATACATGCATACATACATACCTACATACATACATACATACACATGCACACACATATAGGTAGGTATGTTTGTATAAAATTTGTACTTTTACTTATAGAACCCTTATGAATACAGTATTTTTGTTTTATTTGTTTTGTTCTAGGGGATTTGTTGTTGCTTTGTCTGACTTCTTGAGGGGTGTTTTTTTCTTTGTTTTTGGGGTTATTGTTTTTTGTTTTGTTTTGTTTTGAGAGAAAGAAAGCATGAAATTGAGTGTGTAGGGAAGTAGGAGATAATATGGAAAGAGTTGAGGGAGGGGAATGAACATGTTCAAAATATATTGTTCAAAATACTCAAATAATAAAAATAATATTTTAAAAGGAAACTCTTCCAGTTTGTACTCAGCACTCAAATTCAAAATCTACATTATCCTGGATTCTCCAGATAATTAAACTAGTTCAAAGGCTGTTTCTTAAATCATTTTTTTTAACTCAAGGAGATATGATGTTTTTATTCTATTGAGGTCTTTAAGTATTTAGAAGAGGCACACCCAAATCAAGCAAGACTTATGATTTATATTGAATCTCAGGATATAAATATTAATTTCATGTAATATTATTTTCAAAGAATAACTTATAATAGCCACTCAATACCTCAACCAATTGAACATTTGAAAGTCATATACTCTTTTGAGGAAATAATTCTATAATGGGATGGTTCTGCATCTTACCAGAAAGAAGGAGAAAGCAGCAGCTTTTACCTGAAAAATATTATTTAAGACCAACTTGTATGCTTCTGATTTAGGAAAAAAAAATCAAAGCACCAAACATAAAAAGAATACCTAAGACATGGGCAATATTGCCCAATTCAAAGTTTTAGAAATTGAACTTTGAATAATTAAAATTATTTACAACAAATTGAATCTTCCTGGTATATTTGCTAGATGGAAGAAATTCAAGGCATGCTATACATCTAACAGATACCTTCCTTTTGCAGATATGAATCTTTCATTATGTGTGTATATCTCAAAACAGGGGTTATTGTTGTTTTCAACATTTAATATATTGGATGATACATACAGAAAAATTAAATGAAATATCTTCTAATGACAAGAAACTCTCTCTTATTATCTCTAAACTTTTGGCTTCAATATTAATTCCTGGCCTGCCCATACCGTACTTATAAGCTATCATGAAAATAAAATGCATTGGCTAAATGACAGATAATGAGGAGATGGTTTGCTTAATTCATATTGAAAAGATTCTGTTGCAATCTAATCCAATTGGGCCATTATTTCTTGGAACATCATTTCTGAATTGCTGTGTCTCTATTAAAAGCTGTAGCTGGCATGTGATATTTATTTTGATAAGAAAATTGTACTCAAAAAATAATTGTAAGTAACTTCAGTAGCACAAAGAAAATGGCTGGTCACCGAGGAACTTTTTAGAGTGTGTCTTTTATAATTGTTTAAACTGAAGAAAGAATGGGGCAGAAAAATCAGGCATTAGACCCTTGAGAGAAGAGTGAAGTTTGCAAATAACTGTGGAGTACAAGAAAAATAATGGTAAGGATATAAAATTGTTAAACTGCTGAGGAACTATATACATTTGATAACAGTCTGCAGTTGTATTTGCCTGTGGCTGACTTCTTGTTTCCTATAGAAGGAATCAGTGAAATTTCAAAAAAGCAACTTCAACAAATTGTGCAAAATGTCTCACCCCATGAAGGTGTTTAGGATGTCAAAGTTTATTAATTACAAATGGTGAAGAGAAGGCAGGAAGTACAGTACTGTGTACGGAGGAATGTAGAAATTGCTTCAAACTCAATTTTGTTCTTTGTTCTTATTGCTCTTGTTTTTCCTATTTACTTGACACAGCAACTCTACACTGTATTATTGCCCAAATGTTACATAAAATACAAATAAGACTTAGTAGAGCTCAGTAACTCAGAGCTCAGCAAAACAACCAAGCAAATCATGCCCCAAGCCTATGCTGTTTCTCCAGAACATCCCTCAGTTGGGAACATGCTTTACCATATTGTCCAAAGAGTAAAACCCAGAAGTTCATTTTACCCAAAAGATAGAAAAAATTCCTTATCCTCCAATATTGTCTTTTAGTAATCAGGGCTTTAGCTCTTTTAAGGTTTGTACTCATATATGGCTGATGCCTTCTGTACTGTTCCATGATGTGTGAGGAAAGTGAGCTTAACATTGGATGTTTAAAAACAAGAATGACCCAACACTTACATCTGCATAAAGTCCTCTTGAAATGGGCCCTGTAGAGCACCAGATTTGAACACAACCATATTTTGATAGACCTGCCAGGATACATTAGCTACAAAGCACTTGTCAGGATTGACCTACTGACCTGATTAGTGGCTTGGCTCAGCATTATCCATCTGGAAGCTGAAAGGTGTGTGCCAAATACAATGGTCAGAGTTTTGGCAAGGTGGAAATTGAGCTGTTCTTTCAAATGGAGCCTTGCTAACAGGTTCATTTAACTCCGAGGACAACTACTTGAATGTCTCAGTAATGTCATGCTTAGTGGGGTGGAAAATACATAGGCTTTGGAGCCTTACACACTACAGTTTGAATTGATTTGATCACTTAATAGTTTGTCAATTACAGTGCCACCTTCAGGTTCAGGTTCTGCTAAATCTATGAAGTAGGGACAATGATCTGTCTCCGACTGAGTTGTTTTAAGCATTAGAAAGAGCCCCCTCTGGTACAAAGAATGAAATGCTTACCAAGCTTTCATTGTTGCTCAGCAATACATAAAATAATTTTCAAAATTATCTACGTTTAGAGAGGACTGTCTTACCTAGACACTATTATTATCTCAGCTGTAAGGGTGAAATATAAAGTTTAGGGCAATACAATCCCTTACATTTGGTAAAATCCTAAGTGTCTAGAATGCAGTTTAATGTTAACAGTCACTCCAAACTGTCTGTGATTCACAGTGAGATAAAACTAACTTCAGATGTCATTGTTAGGGTTTTTTATCCTTGGCTTTGTGTGGAAAAATTGGCTAATGACCCATCCAGGTTCCATAAAGTAGGAAAAACCTCCAGAAAGTTTGTCTAGTTGTTTTATGATACATAAGACAGTGAAGTATTCTTTTTAATTGTAATTGATCAAAATGTTAACTAATTTACTTGTGTTCTTCAATTGTACTGGGCATCCTCTAAAAATATATTGAGAAACTCATTTGAACATAAAGCAACTTCCCATTCACTATGAAAAACAAGTTGTAGATGAGATTTCTAATAATTAAATTATGTGCCATTAACATGCTTAATGTGGGACACACTTCTTTTTTAAAATTTTCTTTTCTTTTCTCTTTACTCGTCTCTCGTATATTACCTCTGAACTTCAGTTTCCCATCATCACTCTGCCAGTTTCCCCCTACACCTCCTCTATGCCCCAGGTTCACACCTCACCCCCCTCCTGCCTCCTCTCAGACAAGACCAGGCCTCCTAGGAACATCAACCATACACAGCAATAACAAGCTACATTAAGATCAGGCACATACCATCACATCAAGGCTGGAGGAAGCAACCCAGTAAGAGGAGTAGGGTCCCATAAGCAGGTAAAAGAGTCAGAGACAGCCTTGCTTCCACTGTGAGTAACCCTACAAGAACACCAAACTATTCAGCCATAGTATATATGCAGAGGACTTGGATCAGATATCTACAGGTTTTCTGATCTCTGCCAGCCTCCATGAACCCTAGTCAGTTGATTATATGAGCCATGTTTTCATGGTGTCCCTGACCCTCTAATTCCATCAATCTTTCCTCCCCATCCTTTGCAGGATTCCATGAGCTCTGCTTAATGTTTGGCTGTGGGACTCCACATCCGCTCCCCTCAGTTGCTGAATGAAGTCTGTCTGGTCTGTCTATGATGATTCTGCTGGGCTCTGGTCCCAGAACACTCTGTAGGCAGGACAAACTGTAGGTTTAAGGTTTGTCCCTCCACTGGAGGCCTTGCCTGATTGTAGAAGATGACCGGTTCAGCCTCCATGTCCCCTATTACTAGGAGTCTTTGATAGGGTTACCATTCCATGATGAGAATCAGGATTAGAGGATGAGAATCAGGGGGATCAGGAGGAGAAGATGAGAATCAGGAGGAGAGGATGAGAATCAGGAGGACTAGAGGATGAGAATCAGGAGAGTGGAGGATGAGAATCAGGGGAGTTGAGGATGAGAATCAGGAGGACTGGAGGATGAGAATAGGAGAGGAGGATGAGAATCAGGGGAGTTGAGGATGAAAATCGGGGGAGAGGAGGATGAGAATCAGGGGACTTGAGGATGAGAATCAGGAGGAGAGGAGGATAAGAATCAGGAGAATGGAGGATGAGAATCACGAGGTATTGACAAACACACATGCACTGATTTCTACAGTGCAAAGGGGTTGTTCTTAGTTGTTGCTACCAAAGATGACACATAATGCAATGTTTCTAAGATCCGAGGTTTAATTAAAATCTGTTTCTGTAATAGTGTATGAAATGAACTTTATGCTCACATAAGGATGTGAAATAATAAGTAATCATCCAAGAAATTGAATTTTCTATGGTGAAGTAAAAATGGTCATTTAAATTATAATATGGACCTTAAATCTAGATCAAACTTACAGAGAAACAGTTTACTTTTCCTTTCTTTTTCTTTTTTGTTTTGTCTCATCATTTCACAATGAAACATTTATACTACAGAAAAGGTAAGAGTTCCTTCAAAGTCACCTGGCTACTGGAAGGAAAGGAAGCACCTTGCATAGGTTTTCTAAATAATGTCTCTGTTAAATACCATAAAGTATGTCAAGGACATCATCATTCCTTTCACATCTCTAGAATGCAGCCATCCTCTAACCCTCCACTGCCCTGTTTCCCTGCAGCTCTTGATAGTTATCCAGAGCCTGCTTGGCCAGTGTCTTCTTGATGACTATTTCATGCCCTCTTGTCTTGACAATATTAACAACACGGAAACAGGACTGCCTAATTCTTCTATTTCTCTTTAATCCACTGAAGGCACTTTTATCACTAGGAAAAAGATGGTCCTCAAAAGAAAAATGGGGCACTTCCGAAGCAATATGGTAAAATCAATCTTAGGCAGAAAGAGAACAATATTTGGAACTGTAAAGTATCTTCTAAATCGATTGTTCTTGACTTGTAACTCTAATCATATAATTTGCTTCATTTGAAACTCCCAGCATCTTCTAATTGCCAAATAAATTGTCGTAATTTATCAGTGTGCTTTTTTTTGTTTGTTTTTGTTTTTGTTTTTTGGTTTTTGGTTTTTCAAAACAGAGTTTCTCAGTGTAGTTTTGGTGTCTGTCCTGGATCTCACTCTGTAGACCAGGCTGGCCATAAACTCACAGAGATTTATCTGCCTGGCCTTGCCTCCTGAATGCTGAGATTAAAGGTGTGTGCCACTGTTGCCTGGCACTATCAGTGTGCCCTTTAAGAGCACCCCCTCCCAACATTGTCTGTCTGTCTTTTGAGCCATTTTCTCAAATGCTTTTTTACAGGGAAATTACCTATACTCTAAGTTGACTGAATAGTATTTAAATTTATTTCTCATAATGTCTATTTATATTTTGAAGGTTTTAAAAGATTAGTGTGTAGATAACAAAGCAAAAGAATGATTCACTCTCCTATTACATACATTATAAATCAAAATAAAAAAAATATTTATTAGATAAATTCTTATTTTTTATAGGAATGAATTATGTCAATGGGGATAACAACTGGTCCTCCTTTTCCAAAACTGAAGGGTAAATTCACATGTACATATAGAGCATAAAACTCATTATTATAAAATTAAGAAGTTGACTCTTTTAGAAAGTGGCTAAATTTTTGGTTGTGAGCCTAGCCTTTAACGGCTGAGCCATCTCTACAGCCCGGGCGTTGGTGGCGCACGCCTTTAATCCCAGCACTCGGGAGGCAGAGCCAGGCGGATCTCTGTGAGTTCGAGGCCAGCCTGGGCTACCAAGTGAGCTCCAGGAAAGGCGCAAAACTACACAGAGAAACCCTGTCTTGAAAAACCAAAAAAAAAAAAAAAAAAAAGAAAGAAAGTGGCTAAATTATGAAGGCTTCATGCTCATGTATGAGCTAGTTGGCCTTTATAAAAGGTGTTGAAAGGAAAAGTCTTATCTCTCCTGCCAGTGAGCAAAGTAAAAATTCTCCTATAAAAACAGAAGAAATTCAATCTAGTAACTTGATCTTATACTTCCTGACTCATAAAGAGGTAGCAGTAAATAGTTTGTTGTGGAAACTTTGCCCAACTGACTAAAGCTTCCCCCCAAAAAAGTATTTGGTACTGAGAATAAGGTGCTTTTGTAACATGTTAGTAAAATTCTGGAAATGGCTTTGGAACTGGGTGATGTGAAGAGTTAGAAATGTTTGGAGGTAAATGTTTGAAAAGTCTGTCTCATTATTAGTGATACACAGGGGTGATTCTGATAGAAGAGAACTCTAGAGACAGCCTCATTGTGCACAGCAGCTATTTACTGAATGGAATGTTGCTAGAAATACGGATAAGAAAGACATTTATCAGAAGTGCTCAGAAGGAAATAGAGAATGAATGATTGAAAACTAGGGGAGAATCATCCTTGTTATAAAATTACAAAACTGGACTATATTGAATGTGCCTTATTGATCCAAGAAAGATAAGATTTGGAAGCAATAAAATAGGGTATTTTTCAAAAGAAATATGTAATGAAATATTTGAAGGTATAGAATAGTTTCCCTTTATTGATTGTAGCAAAATTAAAAGAAGAGCAAAGGGCAGATTAGGAGAACCTAAATATTTGTAAAATACCCATCTAGAAATATTAGAACAAATTTTAAAAAGCTACTCCAGAGGGGAATACTGAGGACAGTCAGGTGGCCACTTGAGAAGACTATTAATGCAGAAGAGAAGTTACATGCTCCTAATCAAGACAATAAAAACATGATCCTTAGGCATTTCAGAGATTTTTCTGGATTATTGACCCTCCAGAAGCTCAGAAAATCAGGAATTTAGGATTTGAATAATTTCAGGGCTCAGTCCTTGGCTCTTCAAAGTCCATTCAGGTACAGAAAAGATTCACATGAGTCTCTGAAAGGCACAGAGAATAGAAGGGATGCACATAGTGAGAGAATTGTACCTTGATCCTAGATGTCAAAGAATGTTGTGGCAGAACTTGGAGGCTAGGCATAGATCATCGGCAGACACCATGCCATAAACTTGCATGTACTTATGGTCTTGGGCTTCAACTTGGTGGCCAGAGAATGAAGAAATCATAAACACATGGAAACAGAAAAGCCATAGACAGGTGGACTGGGCTGTCTCTTGAAGAAACTACATCACCCAAGAAGCTCAGTGTATTCATGTCATACACTTTAAACAGAGGCAGCACTATTGTATACACCTGAACAGGAAAGCTGACAGTATGGTGTACAGCTGAATCAAGGAGTTGCGTTTAGCAAATCACAGTGGGAACAACCTCTTATAAGAGTGGTCCTCAGGACATAGATATCCTGCAGGGAAAAAGTTACAGTTGATATTTCTTCACATACTGTCAACACCAACACACAGACCAGGGGATGGGTTCACCATTCTTCTGAGTCTCAACACTGGGCCAAAGGCTTTGCCATTTTATTAAGGTTAAAGTCCTTGACAGGCTCATTCCCATGTTGACAGCACATATTCACACAAAACTTGATTTATTCGGGGCTTTACCTACTCCCCAAACCACTGAAGACAGAAGTATTTTTGTCAATTCATTGTTGATATTGGGAGAAGTGAAAGCCCAAAAATCTCAAATGTGGAAAAGCCACAGGTATGGGATTCGACCCAGTGAATGAACTCTCAGCTGTGGAGCTCAGTCTCACCATGTGTGACTGGATGCAGAACTTCCCCGGTGCCTTGGGTGTGCGCGCACGCACACACACACACACACACACACACACACACACACACACACACGCACACGCACACGCACACGCACACGCACACACACACACACACACAATTAAAAAATAAATCTTAAAAATAAAGATGTGGCCCACTGAGCGTGATTAAGACATTATTAAATTCCACGTCCATAGATAGTTAGTGCCCTGAAATGGAAAGGAGCCTCCTCCCTCTCTTCCAGCAGGTGGAGACATAGCAACAGGTTGCCATCTTTGGAACAGAGAACAAGCCACTGCTGGAAATCTGCAGATTGCTTAGATTTGAACTTCCCAGACTTCAGAATGGTTAGAACATGAGCTACTGCTTTAAGTTCTTCAGTTGAAGGCATTTTGTTTTAGTGGCTCAGTGGGATGAAGAAAATATGAAGATACCTTACTCCAATAAACTGTTAGATGTGTTTTCTCCTGTCTTCTTTCTTAGCTTACCTAGATTACCAATGAATATTTCAGATTACCCAATTTAAAACGGAGTCTCTCCTTTGGTTTATAATTTTCAATGTTATTGAAGTTTCCATTGATCCTTTTCTGTTTACTTGAGTTCTTTTAGTTAAATTGTGCATGTTTCCTTAATCACAAACTTGGGAAATTAGATTTGTCATTTTAATGTCATTTTCAAATTTTCAAGAATGTTTCTATGATGCTGTAAAGTGCCATTATTCACCGATTTATCTATGGCTCAGAAAATTGTCGTTTTGCTCTTTTGATTTAAATTGTTTGATTTTTAATATGCACGATTATTTTCCTTTCAAATTTTAAGGTGAGCTTTTTTTTCTAATGTGTATGTGTATATGTATGTGAGTATACATGGTATATGAACACATATGTAGGTGTACATGTTTATGCATGTGTGTGGAAGCCATTTAAGGTGTGTATACATCCATTTCACTTTGCATGGACAGACTTGCATACTTTGTCCCTTTCCATGTCATTGCTCTCTTAAAAGGTTTCTCACTGCACCTGGAACTGAGATAGTCAAAAATCTCCAATGTTCCAACTATTTCTGCTCCTCACAGGCCTAGGATTGCAGGTGTGTGCACACAGCTATGCCTGTCTTTTTTATGTTGAGTGCTAGGATCTGAACTCAGGTCTCTATATGTTTGTATGAATAGGATATGTTTACCCACTAAGCCATATTTACACCCTCCCAGGTGAGTTTTATGTCACAGAATGTATTCTAGCCCAGAAAACAGCCCAT
Organism: Peromyscus maniculatus bairdii; assembly: GCF_049852395.1. Taxonomy (NCBI): domain Eukaryota; kingdom Metazoa; phylum Chordata; class Mammalia; order Rodentia; family Cricetidae; genus Peromyscus; species Peromyscus maniculatus. Next base: position 3,682,031 of record NC_134856.1, on the reverse strand, counting down.
GCTGTTGCTAAATGGAGTGTTCTATAAATGTCAATTAGATCAAGTTGATTGATAGTTTGGTTTAGGTCAGCAATGTAAATACGATTTTATGTCTCTTTGATGTATCTGTTACTTAAAGATAGATGTTGAATCTTCAGTAATACTAGTAAATATGTCTATTTGTCATTGCAATCATACAAATATTTAACTATTGTGGTTTAATAGACTGTTAGACACAAACACAAGAATTATTTTGTTCACTGGAGAACTGATTACTTTATGATATTTAATGTTCACCTTATCACAACTTTTTCTTATCCCAAGTTATGTTTCCCTAAAATTAACATAGAACTATAACATTGCTTTATTTGTTCTAAGCATAGAATATTGTCATCAGTTGCTTTTAGCCTGCATCACTCTGTAACTAAAATATCTTTTTTTGTGGACCACACATAATTATTGAGTTACTTTTTTTGTCCACCCACACACTCTTTTTTAATTTTGAATGGGTCTTGCTATGTAGTCCAAGCTGTCTTTGGTTGTAACAATCCTCCTGTCTTGGCCTTCCAAGTATTGGAAGTATAGGTGGATTTCACCATATACAGCATTAATTACTATGCATTGTTTGTTTTAATTTAATGCTATTTGCTCCGCATCCTCTCCAACATTGACTGTCATTACTGATCATAGCCATTCTGACAGGTGTAAGGTGGTATCTCAGAGTCGTTTTGATTTGCATTTCTCTGATGACTAAGGATGTTGAGCATTTCTTTAAATGTCTTTCAGCCATTTGAAATTTTTCTTCTTGTTTTTTTTTTTTTTTTTTTCGAGACAGGGTTTCTCTGTGTAGCTTTGCGCCTTTCCTGGAACTCACTTGGTAGCCCAGAGATCTGCCTGGATCTGTCTCCCAAGTGCTGGGATTAAAGGTGTGTGCCTCCACCAATGCTGCCAACACCGCCGCCGCCACCACCACCCGGCGAGATTCTTCTTTTGAGAATTCTCTGTTTAGTTCTTTAGCCCATTTTTTAATTGGATTGTTCAGTATTTTGAGTCTAGTTTCTTGAGTCCTTTATATACTTGGGAGATCAGTCCTCTGTCAGATGTGAGGTTGGTGAAGGTCTTTTTCCATTCTGGAGGTTGTCTTTCGTCTTATTGACCATGTCTTTTGCCAGACTAATACCTGTCCTGTTTTACTTTTACATTAATAGTATTCGTTCTCTTATTCTTATTTTTCTCTCTCTCGTTTACCTGTTTGGGATGTTTCCTGCTTTATCTCCTCTCCTGGTATGTGAAATAAACTTATTATTTGTTTACAGACAAGGTATCATAATACAGGCCACACAATTCGCCTGCCTTAGCTTCCCAAGTGCTTAAGATATAGGTGTATGGTAATGTGTAACATAATATTCTTTACAATGTTTTCCTCAGAGTTTTCACTAATCTGATTCTATTTTCAAACCTGAAGACATTAGTCAGTGCTCAGTTTTCTTGTGTTCACTCCCAGTGTTTTCCTCTGCTAGCTTATGGCTGCCCTGTCATTCACTTTACTTCTCTGTGTCTAGAATCACCTAGTTCTCTGCTACTGGAAACCAAAGCCATCCTTTGGCTTATAGCTAAATTAAGAATTTAAAAATGGGGCCAGAGAGATGGTTCAGTTTTAAAGAGCACTGGCTGTTCTTCCAGATGACCCAGGTCTGATTGCCAACACTCACATGGTGCAGCCATCTTTAACTTTATTCACAGAGGGTAGGTTACCCACTTCCAGCCTCTGTGAGCACAGTGAATGTGATAAAGAGATATATACACAGGCAAAACAACTATACACATAAAATGAAACAAAAAAATTTCTACATTATTCCTTCTTCAATGTTTTCTTACTCTATACAGACACTAAAATTTCTGAACTATATTTTTTCAACCTTAAAGAATTCTCCTTAAAATCACTTGCTAAATATGTCTGCTGATGATGGATTACATCTACTTTTGAATATTTTATTTTGATGCTCTATTTTTCTCTCAGTACTTTAATATTATGCTAAATTCTCTTCTTGTTTACACAGTGTCTATCGGGAAAATTGGAGAAATTTGTTAGTAGTTAAGCTAGCTTCCTCCATTCCTGTGGCCTCTTTTAAATCTTATTGCTTATTTTAGGTGCTCTGTAGATTGGATATGACACTTCTCCATGTGTATGTAGTTTTGTTATTTAGTATTTTTCCTATGAGGTATTTTCTGAAGTTCCCGAATATTTATTTTATGTGTTAATTAATTTTAAGCTTCCGAGCCATGCATTTCATCTACTCCATTTTTTCTATTTTTCCAAAGTAATGCATATTATAATGATAGGATATTTAAATATTTATAATAATTTTGATATATAATAATAATTGTCTTATAGTTTTGGCACATTTTCTGAGTTTTATATATTATTCCGTCTATCCTTCTTTATGATTGAATTTTAGTTTAGGAGGTGATTTGTCTTTAAGTTCATTAATTTCTTCCATGTCCAACATTCTGAGAAACCGCAGAGGCAGATCCTTCCTTTCTGTTGCAGTGGCTTTCATTTCTACCCCTTTATTCTGATCATTCTCTAGCATTCCCTTCCCCCTGATCACAATTAACCATCTGCTCCTGCATGCTGTCTATGTTTCCATTAGATCCCTGAACATATTAATCATAGTTATTTAAAATTCTCTATCTGATCCTTGGACACTGTCATTCCTGAGTTTGGATCCGATGCTTACTTTGCTGGTACAGACTGTTTTCTTTTGATTTCTGGCATACCTTGCAATTTTTGTTGTTGTTAAAAATTGGACCTATTATATCAGAAAATGGAAACTAAGACAAATAATTATCTAATATGATAGTGTATTTTAATGTGTCCGGAACTGGGGTGTCTTCAATGAGTGCTGTAGCCATTGATCCTGAAGTCTTTAAAATCCTTTAACATCTTTGTTTCTGTCTCCCTGCCCAACCTGGGTATTCCATAAGAAACTGTATTCAGAGGAAGCAAGTGTCTTGACATGTTTCCAACTGCAATGTACTCTTAGATACAGGATGCTGCACATCATAGAAACAGTGTTTAGGAGGATGCACCTCATATACTCTCCTATTGTCAGACGATAAACTTTGAGTTGTCTGTATCACTGGGCTGCAATACTCACCTTGTTCTCAGCCCTTTGGTCCCACATAGGTGAGAAAGTAAAAAAGTCACCTGGAGATAATTAGCTTTTTCTTTCCCTGAATTAAATAAAAGCATTGACAAAGTATGCCTTGGCCTTGAACTCTCTCTTGCAGATAATATGTTGATAGTATTAAGTTATGATGACAATTCTCACTCATTTGTCAGAACCTGATGGAGTTTCATAACACACACTCTCAGAAGAAGAGTGGATCTCCCAAGCCTGCTCTGTTCCTGTGGGATGAGTGTGTTCCTATTCCATCAGCGTATCACACTTAACATGGCTTTTCCCTCTCAGCTTATCACTCTGTTGTCTTCTGCTCTTGAGAAGCAGGTTGTGGTCAGGATCATTTGGATTCACATTCCTCTACAGATTATGGAGATAGTTCTTCAAAATTAATTAGCTAAAGAATTTATGACTTCTTTTTAATTCTTCATCTTTTTTCCACTTTTTGGTATAAGAGTGATAACTTCTAAAATTCTATTACATAAATGTGCAAACCAAAGGCTGGTAGAATACATATATAGTACCTACCAATTACTTTTGTTTGATTTTAGTATATCTGAAGCAAATATACATACCAGGTAACTTAATTTATTGTCAAAATGCAAGTACAAATTTATGTTTAAAAATTTGCATAGGGTTGGGTGGTGGTTAGGTAAATAAAGTGCTTGCTGCTCAAGCTTGGGCATCAGAGTTTGAATCTTCAGGACTCACATAAAAGCCCATCAGCATTTTGATGCGCTTGTAATCCCAATGCTCAAGCGAAAGAGAAGGAAGAGAACAAGTTAACTAGATAGACCAAGTAAACTTTTTTTCAAAACTATGTGCCTCTTTCTTCATTTTTTATTTGAGTTACAGGACATTGTGTGGTATCCTACTATTTGTAGCACAAAAAGCATTCACACAAGTCTTGGTTCTTGTCATATAGCCTAGTAATGCAGTGTGAAAGCTTCATGTCTACACTGCCTTGCCTCTTGGTTCCTGTAGATAGGAACAATTTCTACCCAGCACCAGTGGCTGGTTCTCCCCAGGTTTGTGAGCTCTTACTACCATGTCTTTCCATACCATGAGCACATAGATGTCCACTCATTGCTTTCTCCATTACAAACATTCTTTTCTAGAAATTATTAGACTCATCTCTATGGCTATTCTGTACAATTTTATTCTACTTTTTAAAATATAAAATGAGACCATAAGTTTCAGTCTAGATGATTCCCAGTGTTTCCTCTTGAATCTCTCAGCCTAACTGAGGAGGTACCCATGCTTCCCCAGTTCTAGCGTAAAAAAATCTAAAGGTTTTCTCCCATATTTTCCTTTTCTTAGATTCCCTAAAAGGCTCTTACAGTGACTTGGTGAAATCTCCTCTAAATAATCACAACCCCTTTATAACCTGTCGTTGATGGTTCAGAATCCTGGCTTGAATCTTTTATTTCATTTTCTATTTTTCTTTCATTGAAAAAATATTTTTAAATATAGTCTTACTATGGTCCCTTGCTATATTATCTCCACCTCTCACATTCAAATCTATACCCTGTCCTTTTCTCTTTCCTTATAAAACCAACAGGCTCCTAGAAAATAGAAAAATTAAATAAGACAAAAGAAAACAAACAAAAAAAACAGGCAGAAGAAAAGGAGTCAAAGATAAAGTACAATAAAAGTGTATAGACACTCAGAAACATACACATAAACACATGGAAATCCCATAAAAACACACAACCAAAATACATAATAAACACACAAAGAACCTATGAGGTTAAAAAGTAACCACCCTGACAAAGCATTATGAGACAAGAAACCTCCAAAAATGCCACTCAATTTGTTTTATGTTAGCCATCTACTGCTGGGCATGGTGTTTAAGAGTCTTTTGACTCTTAAGACCCGTAAGAGTCATTTGTTTCCCCAGTGAGACATAATTGGAGAAAACTAATTTTTCATTAACAAGCAGGTATCAATTAGAGATAGTTTCTAGGTTATGGATGGGGCTCCCATGCATTTCCACTCTTGGTGCTAGGACCCCATTTGGTGCAGATCTAAACAGCACCTGTCCACAGTGCCACAGTTTCTGTGAGTTCATATGCATATATTTTAGGAAGCGTATACTGTGTTAGGATTCCATACCATTAGATTATATGTTTTTCAGTCCCAGCATTATCTTTCACTGCAATATAATGATATTCCCAGATAAAGGATTAAGGTTTTGCTGTTTAGTACTATGATATAGTATTAGAGGATATAATGCAAGTCCATGTTACTAATAAGGCAGAAATATATGAGAGAATTTAGCATTGATGGGGGAGGTAACTAGAGGAAGTATAAACATGATTGAATGCATATAAAGTTGTATAATAGCAATCATCAGATAAATATGAGATGTATTCATAATTTTATGATTGTATATAATGATCTCACAGCATTGAATAATACTATTTTTGTAATTTTCCTTTTCTTCTTTTAAAGAACCTGACTCAAAGTTATTATTGCATTTGGTCATATCCATTATCAGACTATAAGCTAATGGCAGGACCCAGAGTTAATACATCAGCATGTCTAGGAAAGTGTCAGTGTGTAGTTGTCCTACAGTATGTAGATAGGACAGTAAGTTAAGAGCTATTTGAGTAGTTAACACCATACAATTTAATCTGTTATGTTCCTCAAAGATTATTCTTAAATATAATATGGTGTCACCTCATAGAAATAAAGAAAAGTGTGTATAGCTGTTATTTAATGAATATCAACTTTCTAGAAAGTACACTTGAACCCCATGGTTATATCAGGAACCCAGTCTAATATAGCATGGTTTATATAATTTGCCCCAAATCACTCAATCTTTTCACAGTTCAAATTAGAATTTTCTATTTATTATTGATTTCAAAGATATTGTTTTGAAGTCTTTTGTATTAGTATCATCTTAATATAGATATCTAGATAGATAATCAAGTGAACACTGTCTTAAGAATGAAAGATAGAAAGTTAAAAATCCCTGGGTGTGCTTAGAGTTAAATATTAGAGCATACTACCCTGCCATCACCACTTAAAGTTCCTTTGGCTTTAATCAAAACTCAACCAAATTTAAAATTTAAACCATAAACTCAGCAACTGGGACACATTCTGCACAGGTATACTAGGGTCATCACTTTAGGCCCTCTTCATTTTCCCTTCTTGTCCTTGGATACTTTGCTATGCATTTTCCAGTGGAAAAGACAATGTTCTTCATAACATCTTCTTATTGTCTTTTATTAGTGCATGAAGTGAAATTACTGGCATTTCTTTTTACAGTTGGGAAGTCACAACCCATTTATTTTAGATATGTTACCACAAGAGCTTTATTTTCTGCTTGTCGCTGCTCCTGGTTGGAGAAAAACACAATTAGTGAAAGAGAGGAATCTGTGCAGTAGGCTTTTTCACACTTTACAAATGGTTACAAAGTGATAATTAACAATGTGCTAAATACTAGGTGATAATGCTCAACAGAATAAGGTGAAAATTAATTGTCTGAGATAAGATATCACTGGAATGGTTCATTTCCTTAAAAGCAATTGAAGCAGACAAAAACTGACATTTTCTCCTTTTGAGGAGGATAATATGCTACCATCAATTCAATTGAATTGAACCACTCCTAGTCATTACCATCATCTTTCATTCATGCTTCTGTTCATTCAACAAACAGTTATTGAATAACAGCACTGTGCCTGGTGTATTGATAGATGCTGCAGATAAAACAGCAAAAAAAAAAAAATAGACAGTTCCTGTTTCCATGAGAATTTTACTATGTCACATTCTGTACCTATCCATGCCATAAACTGCTACCTTTAATGTCACTATTTTCATCATAATCCCATCATCATCTTTTTGTCATCACTATTAGCTCAAGAGAAAATCCTGTACTAGGCGAGTGGTGGAGGCACACACCTTTAATCCCAGCACTCGGAAGCAGAGCCAGGCTGCCTTGATTTCCAGGCCAGCCTGGTTTACAGAGCAAGATGAGGGCAGGCACCAAAACTACACAGAGAAACCCTGACTCCAAAAACTAACTATCTAACTAACTAACTAAAAAAATAAATAAATAATGAATCCTGTACTAATAGGAGAAGCACAAAGAAGAGAAAGATTAAAATAATACTATATCTGTAAAGCATCTGTGTCTTCAACTCATTCTGAACTTTACAGTGTACAATGTAAATTTAAAATGCTAGTAAAAAATTGCTTCCCCTTTTAAATTAGACAAAACTTCAGGTTACCTCCTATCATTTAACCTTCTAGTATGCTATACCCTTGCAGTATATTTTCCGAGGAGATTCCTGATCAAATGAGCAGGTTTTACTCTTTCTATGTTTTTAATGTCTATATTGCACACATAGCCAGAAAGAGTCAGGGGAGATGCCAATGCATGAGCTCAGTAACTTTTTTTTTGTGGATAGTACTTGGTTTATTCATTAGAAAAACAAAAACCCAAGGGGTCTTACATACAAAACAAGATGCTTTTTGTTTTCAAGGGTTAAAAGCACTCTTTAAAAATTTAAAGTGGAAACACGGATGACACAAAGCTGTTTCTCCCAGAAACACATGAACAAATATAATATGCACATGGAATTTGTTATACACAGACCATTCAGGGGCAAGACAGGACCACAGCCCTGTGCGCGTCACAGCTCCAACATGGCAGACACTGAGGATGGTGGGAGTATGTGTCAGCATCTGGGCACAGAAGTGAATTGGTGCATAAAATAAAAAAACTCACTTCCACATTAGAATACCAACAGAATTCAGCCACAAAGTAGAGCCACAGCAACCCAGTACACTGAGCTGCATGACTCAGGGGTGACAGGGAAATAATTGGAACACAGATGTAACCCTCACATCTGGGGTCCAGCACATCTTCAGCTCCAAGTTCCCACTGGCACCTCAGCACCAAGGCAGTATCACTCTGGCTAACTTTCCAGGACCCAACACTGCTGCCTGCAGCCTGGCCTCAGCACTGGCCAGGCCCTTCTTTCTCCTGTGTAGAAGCAGGGTTGCAGAAAGCCATGCAGGTTGCTGGTGTCATCCTTGGTCACATACAACTGGGCTTTGAGTCCTACAGGGCTGGTGTGGGGAGGGTTTGTCTCCACTGTTTCTAGGGCTGGGGTTCTCCATCACAGGTGACTAAGGTGTTCAGGGACCAAACCATCTCATGGCCTCACTCTCCACTCATACATAAATCAAGAATAAAACAGTCAAAACAAACATTTGGAATCACCTTTTAGAGCCACAAATAAAAGCAAACCAGTAGCTCTATGCTGAGCAGTGTTCTGTCTGTGATCAGCGCCCTTCCTTCATCATCATTCCCTTAAGTTCACAATGTATTAATTTAAACCTTTCTCTACATATTTTCAGATGGCTACTCCTGTCAGGCTTGACATGATGGTATTCACACTCTGTTGCCATTCACACTCTATTGCTAGTCACACAGCAGTGAAATAAAGTAATAAAGAACAGTAGCTGAAGTGATAAAGATGTTGTAGTGTTTACCTTTTGAAATAGTCTGGTCCTAAAGAGGCATATCTTTTGATTGCATAGGCAAGAATACGAAAGTAAATCGCTATAAATCAAGTAGAGAAAGCACAAGAAGAGAGAAGTCCAAGGGTAGAGTCTTGGGGAAATGAGACAATGAAAGATAGGAATTTGGTGAGAGAGAAAAAGCAAGCCAGGAGCAAAGCAGTGGAAACACAGGAGAGCTGCAGATTCAGGAGGAAAGATAAGAAGAGCATGCCAAATATGCAGGTGAGGTCAGTGTAAATGCCAAGTCCATGTGTGAGCTTAGTTTAAATACCCATGCGAGATCTGCAGAGCTGAGGACAAGCTTCAACAGATTGGCAAACAGAAATATGGGCAAGTAGAATTTTATAAAATAAAAGAGGTTCTTTCTGACACTGATGTACTTGAAGTTCTCAATTATGTGTGACCTCTGAACAAAAGGGGGATCACTTAGGTCCCTGCTATGCCATCTTTCCTTAATGTGTCCATTGGAGACTCCTTCACTGTCACCTCCTGGGAGAGAACTACCTGACCCTCTGTGCTTTTTTCTTGTTTCCCTTGCTAGAGTAAGCCCATGTCCTACAAGTTGACTACAATGATAGGTATCTTAGGGTTTTGTTGTTGTTGTTTGTTTGTTTTTTGTTTGTTTGTTTGTTTGTTTGTTTTGACAAAGCTTAGCCCATGTGAAGCACTAGCAAGAAACTACTGAAGGAGCTAGGTTTCTTCTTCTGTTTCTTCACATTAGAGTCACCACTACAATATCAGTTTTTTGACATGTGGTACTTTCTACAAACTTAACTTATTGTACACTGGACCTTGTCAGATCTAGTGTTGCACAATATACAATCATGAGTCTCCTGTGAGTTTTGAAAATTTCTTTTAGAATTTCTGTACACACTGTCCATAGTTTTATCACATGATCCCTTCATTGAATTGTCCTTAGTTATTCTAGTCTGAAAGCGCTATCTGGTCCCTGCAGAATGCTAACCAACCTGCAAACCAAAACAAAAGCCACATATCTGTTATTCCCTTAGCTTGCTGTTTTTCCCTTGAGATTTCATTTATCCTTTTTACTTGGTTGAGCATACTTTACTTTCTACCTTATTTCTTGCAATGTAAGAACCACAGTCAAAATGATTTTGTATGGTGTTTACTACTGTATCTCAACACTTAGAACAATATCTGACTTATAATAAAGAATATGTATACAAATAATTGAATAAATGTTTCATGTTTATTTTTCATCTTTCTTTCAATATCTTTAGCAAAAAGAAAAATCAACATGCAAAATTATCTTGACACTATCAAACAGTAATAAATAATGGTATCCCAAAAGTTTTAACTCTAAGGTTAAATTTTAAATAATTTACATAAATTTCAGAGAATTACATAAAAAACTTACCACAAAATGCAGTGTGTGTGTGTGTGTGTGTGTGTGTGTGTGTGTGTGTGTGTGTATGTATGTATGTTTTATGAATACATCAGTTAGTTTTCTTCATATATTTGCAAGGACAGATATTCTATTCATCTACACCTATGTCAAAGTTTTTTAATTAACTAATACACCTGTCTTTCAGGAAGTATGTATATTCTGGAGAAACATTGGAGACATTACAGTAAAAGAAGGAAATAATGTGCCCATCTATATAATAATTTAACACACCCTTGTAAAAATTACTGTTTAGAACCATTTTATATTCACCAATAATCCAGAGAATATTCAGCAATTGCCAAAAAAAAGCTAATTACATCTTTTAAAATTTTAAGCAGTATGATGTGTTTAACTCTGAGCTATTTTTGAGTTTAAGCCTCACATATGCATTTTTAATTTTGATTGCTCCAGCAAGCCAGGCAGCTTTTCACTAGCGATACCCTCCAGAGAAGAGCTGCTGACACAGCTCACTCACCGGATGTACTTGCCCTCTACACAATTACCTACCTTACAGGTGTTTTTCTTTTAAATAAGTCTTCTTTTTAAAAGTATATACTAAAATAAAACAAAGTGAGTTGTGTAGATTCATAATAAATTCCGCAGTACTCCCACAATTATTTGCAATAACAAGAAGAAAACTACATTTTCTTATATGAATTCACATAATGTGCCAGTGTTTGCAAATGAGTCATCTCATTTTGTACTCATAGCACTGTCATGGGTTGGGGTGTTATTATCCATAATTTCACATGACAAGATGAAATAACGAAGCAGTTAAAGGACACATTTGTGATCATCCAGCAAGTAACTATTTAAGTGAAGACATACTCAGATTAAATAAGTCTTGAATTTACTACCATTTGGGAAGCACAGAGAGAAGCACTAATGGAACTCACAGACAAGCACTAGGGGAACCAGGAATGAAGGGATGAATAAACTTTTATCTGCCCAGAAGATTGAGAGCAGACATAGCTAATAGTCAGGTGACCTTTCCACTATCTATGTGGCTGAGACCACAAAGGATTCTCATGCAGTCCTTTGGCATGAGTTTGTCCACCTATAAAATGTATCCTCAGGGAAGGTAGGTGTCACATGTACTTTACAGAGAGTTTCAATGTAGTTATGTCTTATGCTTTATTGCTCACACAGGATTGAGTTAATTATCTACAGAAAAAAGGTGTGCTGTGCTTAAATATTCCTAAATTTGACTCCTCAGAGTTAGACACCTGAAGTTTGAACCACCTTAGTTGTGTTGAATTGAACTATCTTTTTGCCTTCTGTGGATAGTTACTGTGCTGGCCATGGTTTTTATGGCCCTGCACTTCCATAGAAACACTGAAACAATGGTTGATAAAATGAGTTTTCTAAATCATAGTTTTTTTCAGATGTAAAATAATGAATGGCAATATCCAGATATTATAGTGTGAATCTGAAATTTTCTCCAACGGCTCAAATTTTAACAAATTTGTCTTCAGCTGGAAGCATCATGTGTGGAAATTCTGCAGGCATTGGGGTGTGGGTTAGAAATGGAAGAAGTGAGTGGGCCATTGGTAGGAGATTTTTATTGATTTCCATCTCTAGTCATTTCCTACCACTCTTCTGACTTCTTGGTCTGCAGTGATAAGAAAAACTCTCCTGAGCCACATGTTAACATCATATTGTTTTGATTATGTGTATGGGTCAAGTTAATCATTCACTGAATCTTCTGAAACCATTACCCAAAATAAATAATTCTTTCATGTTTTATTTTCAGGAAATATGACTATTATATTGAGTTATAATATTTTGATGAGTATTTATATAACTGTATATATATAAAGAGAGAAAAATGAATTTTAAAATTGATAATTATCATGTCACAAATACTAGTTACTACTAAAGTTTTGAGAATCAGTAAGATATCTCAACAGGTAAAGGTACTTATTACCAAGCCAGATGGACTGAGTTACATCCTTGGAACCCACATGGTAAAAATAAAGGACTGACTGCTTCAAATTGTCCTTTGAGTTCTAATCACATGCCATGGTAATTGTGATAAGCACACACACACACACACACACACACACACATACACACACACACACACACACGCATATACGCATTCAGGCATGCGTACACATACAACACATGTGCAAAATTCTCAAAGAACTAATAAAAAACTTTAAAAAAGGTTAGTAGCTCAAGAATAATCAATTTCTGTTATGTTAAGATGTTCTTTTATTATTGTGACTCAGTTTTTTAATTTGAGTTTTATCTATAGTGTAAACTATTAAATTCAATAGAATTATGAATTATTAAACATGTGTTTTGTCACAAAATATCTATATTTTTTAAATTGCTTCACAATAATATTAGCATTATTGGTGGCAGCCTTCAGTGTACTGGTATAAAATTACATCAATGAATCTACAAGAAGACAGTACAGATGGTCCAGTATGCCAAGCATACAACTAGTAATGAAAACTCTTGGCATAAAACAACATTAAGTTTCAATCCTTGTTTTTTCCCACTTACTATATCACTGAATTTATTAAAATCATGAAACTTCTCTTCAGCTCAACTTAATTCTTAAAATTGGCAAAGAAACAAACTTCCTTACAAAATAAATGAGTGAAAGGATCTCTGCAATGGTCAAGGCACCCTGGGTCATATTTAGTTTCCAAGTACATGCAAAGTACCAGCATCAATCTGTAATGAATGATATGGCCATGCACCTTTAACTATTGGTCTAGACAATGCTCCAGACCAGCTGTCCTCTATGTGTTATCTCAGCATTCTTGGCTAATTCTACCTGGCTAGATGCTTCTACAAACATTGTTTCTGGGAAAAAATAGTTTAGAGGGCTAAGCACCAAGAATTAAGTGATTTCATATGGAACTGACCCATACAATGTGCATTTATATTTGAAAATCAAATCATATGACCATACATATGATGCTGAAAAAGTCAAGAATTGAGGTTTACTGTGGACTCAGAGTCACATGAAAAGTATTTTTTGGCATAAGTCAGTGAGACCAAGCACAACTAGGTTTTCAGTCAAGAAGAAATCTTTTTAATGGTAAACCATTGTTGGAGACCGACTCTGGACAGCTGTGTCTTGAACCTTGTGTTACCTGCCACGATTTATCAAGCCTCGTGTAAATAAGAGGCTTTTAGTCTAACCTAGGAATGTAGGATTAAATAAACCTCTTTAAATCAGCCAGCTGCAGGGGCCTGGGACCAAAGCGACCTCCTGCTGACCCTCCTTAGGAATTTTCTTTGTCCTCTCCTCACTCCTGCTCCCCCTCCCTACCTGAAGCCCTGTTTATAAGCTCTAACACCCAGTCAATAAACGAGGCCTTGACGCAACTCAGACTGCTTTGTCTTTCTTCAAGCGCTTGGTCTCCTTTCCCTCTCACCCCCCATTGATTCACAGGTGTCCCCTCCTCGAGACCCTCGAATAACCTGGCCTGCTGGACGGGTCAAGTGGTGCCCGAACGTGGGGCTCGAGGCACGGCGGCTCACTACTGGACGGCAAAGAGAAAACGTGGTCTGGCCAGACTCACTAGGGTAGAGGTGCCCCAACAGCATCACTCGTGCGCCGTGGGCAGCCTTGAGGTAAGTGCCGTTCATCAATCAATGGGTAAAGCACTCTCTAAAGAGGCTCTCTTCATTAAGGAAATGAAGAAATCAGGGAGAGGGGAATAAGAGTCAAAAAGAAAGAAAGAAAAAAAAAGATTTAATTAAGTTTTTCTATTTTGTGGAAGAAAAATGTCCCTGGCTGGTTATTAATGGCCCAGGCATCCACCCTTTGACGTGGAATAAAGTTGGAAAGGCTATCAATAACTTGCTTAAGGACGGAGAGTATGTCCCCGATGCATTCTTTAGTTTCTATGGAGTAATCAGAGATGTTTTAAAGGATTCAGAAAAGGATAGTAGGGTGTCACATCTTCTGGCACTTGCTGAGGACCTATTAAACGATGTGTCCATCCCAGAAGACGGTAAGAGTGAGGTTGTCACAAATCACATTGAACAAAAGACCAAAAGACCCACCGGGACCCTCAAGGGTCCAGAGGTTTATTGACATCTACCGGTAAGAGCGCTCTCTGTCTTGTCTCTGTCTCTGTCTTGTCTCGTTAAGTTTTGTGCCAGTCGACTGATTTGTACTTTGCAGGCTCTCACTGGGACAGACGTGTCCGGACAGTGATCCTGGGAGGGAAAGAGAGACGTCTCATTCCCTGATTTGGGCAAGGGACCCCCTAGTCCCGAGCCATTTGGGGCCACCTCAGAGGTGACCATTTGATTTTAGGAGTCTCCTCCAGGGAGTGCTCAGGAGAGGAGCATTTTTGGGTACCTTTCCCCATGGTGGGAGGAAGTGCCACTTTGTATTTTGTTCCGGGAAATTGTTAGAGCCATTTTGTGGGGGATTTTTTGTTGTTGTTGTTGTATGTTTTATTGTGGTCATTGTTACTTTACACTCTGTTTCTCTTCCAAGAAATAAGGTACATGTCTGACTGACAGGGATGTGAAAGCCCCCTGATGTCTGTTTGATCTGGATTGTTTTTGGTGTGATTGAGCCTGGAGGGTCACTCTCCACAGAGCACATCAGGCTGTCATTGTTCTTGGAGCTTTGTTGGTTGTCTCGTTGGGGCAAAGTTTTTCTTTCGTGTGCCCTTGGTCTTGTGTGTAGTGTGTTAACTGTTCTCATTGTTGACTTGACTGTGACGGACGCTATGGGACAGTCCCCTTCTTCTCCACTAGACCTTTGCCTAGCCCACCAGAAGGATGTGTGAGCCACAATCGAGGGGCTTGCTTGCTGTGAGTGAGGCCATCATCATCTCAGTGCTGATGTGTTGGTACTTGGATTGCCTGTGTAAATATCATCTGTTTCTGCTACTCATCTCCCTTATTTTCCCGGGGAGAAGGAGAGAGAGGCACAGCGAGGGCCATCTCCCTCTCTCCCTAGCTCTCTTGCTATCAGGACTGCAGGCAGCTGGCTGCTCTCACGAGGGTGGGGGTGCGTGCTCTCGGTACAGGCGGGCTAAGATTCTCATGTCCTGCTCTGGACAGGACAATTGCTGCCTGCAACTGACAAAACTGTGTGAACACTGAACAGAGAATCTGACTTTAGTCAGAGGAGTTAACAAAAACTTTTTTTCAGGAACACTGGCAGCCAAGGACATACTTTATGACCACTGCTCCCCCTCCCTTCCTTTACTGTGATAACTTCAAAGTCTCTTCTGCCAGCCAGGAATTTCTCTTGTTAACCCTTCTCTGTCCTGATTGTGAAACCTCGGTATCCACCCCCCCCCCAACTTCATCCCCTACAGACAAAGAGAAGCTAAAACCAAGATTCTTAAATGTAGATAAGAACTTAGACACCTTTTTCCAGGTGGCTTTATCAACTA
The DNA here is from genome assembly GCF_049852395.1 of Peromyscus maniculatus bairdii. Classification (NCBI taxonomy): domain Eukaryota; kingdom Metazoa; phylum Chordata; class Mammalia; order Rodentia; family Cricetidae; genus Peromyscus; species Peromyscus maniculatus. The sequence continues at coordinate 3,666,537 of NC_134856.1, read as the reverse complement.
CAGAAACTTAAGAAAACACAGAGTTAGGATATATGACCATCTGACAGAGACTAAGTGGTCATAAAACATCCCAAACTCCCCAAACTCCCCAAACCCGGGAGACAGCTCATAAAACTCCTAAACACGGTTGGTGGACAAATGAGAAATAAAGATAACATAAAAAACTACTGATATGAACCAACATAACATAAAAAACTACTGATATGAACCAACATAACATAAAAAACTACTGATATGAACCTAAAGAGGGATGTGGGCGGTGGGAGATGAATTATGTGGTCTTTGCTAGCCTCACAAAGAAGGATCTTGCTCCTTCCAACCTCCCTGCTGTGTGTTTGAGAGGTTTGGAACAAGCCCCCCTGCCGAGGCTTGTAAACTTCATTTAAATAAACCTTGCTTTTGCATTCTGTACCTGAGGTCTCTGATGGCTTCTTTGGGGAGGAGACGGAGACCTGGGCATAACAATGATATTGCTTAAAAAAGAAATGTTAAATTACCAGTTCAAGATACTGGGGAAATTATGCTTTGTTTCCACAGGAAAAATAAAAATTTACATGGGTTTTGGTCATTTGAGTTCAATGTGTTACAAATACTTGCCATCATTTAAGAAAATTGGTTTCAAATTATTGTTGGTTAAGACAAAAGTTTAGATAAATGATTTTTGATATGAGAAAGCAGTTTAAGATGTAAAAATTTAAAGGCTTAAGCATGTCATGAGGGTTTAAAAAATATAATGAAACTTTAAGGTCTAACTTTAAAGTTTAAGTAAACATGTTTCAGATTTCTTTCTCTTGCTATTCTGCTGTTACATGGAGACTCCAAAGGGTCATAGTTTTAAAAATGTCTGTCTACTCTGCAGGTATGAATGAAAATGTGGCCACATGTATGTTTGGTTTTGAATGTCTGAGTTTGCATGCATGTCCTTCTGTGTCAAGGAATACAAGTTAATACTAGTCATCTGGCTATCCAGATACTAGTTTAAAGCATAAACGGTTCTATTTAAAATAAAACAAACTGAGAGGTATATTTGACTAATATATCTATAGGAGAACAAATTAGCCTGGTCATTATTACCAAACTTAGAGATATTTTCAAGATTAGGCCTAGATTTATTTGGCTCAGATACATTTAATAGATAATTGTCCTCAAACCTGTCAATGATCTGATGAATATGACATTTAAATTATTTGATTAAAAACTTACTATCAGAAACAGAGACTCCTAGCTCCCCAGCTCCTAGCAATGACTCCCAAGGTCTCCAAAGAAGATATGGAGTGACAAGAAGATGCCACCTGAATTGCAAACAACACTGACCACAGGGCAAGATGCCTCAATGCAACACCTGCCTCCAGGACCCAGCCCAGACTGTGGACAAGTAGTAGGACACTGTCAGTCTTCCGTGTCCCTATTCCACAGAAAAGGTACTCTGCCTTATGGGCTTGATGGTGGTAGAAGATTGATGTTGTTCTGACTGGTACCTCCAACGCTATAGAGACCTGGGTAGGGATTGATCACTGTAATTTATAGGATTGGATGCTTCTTGGTCTGCACTCAGATATAGTTTATCCTTCTCAGATCTTTGATGGCTAGGCTAGCTCTAACTTTGTCAGCATGGCAGCATCAGACAACCAGATCCTTCTGCGAGGCCATAGCTAGCCTGTTAGCTCACTTTAAAAGAAAATGTTCTAAGATGTAAAAATTTAAATAAATCATAAAGGTTTGGATATGAGTCTAAAATAAGATATGATTCAGATTACTCTCCTGTTCTATGGTTCAGAGCTTAACATTTAGGAGTCCTGATGAGCTGATAGAGCAATGACCACTTACTGTTCAGTCACAAACTCAACATTTTCGATTTGTTTTAGATGTCATCTAGATATGTCTAAATGTAAACCTAAAAGTGCTTCTCACCAGGCCAAAAATCTCTGTCCAACTTACACCTGGCTTTCTGGACAGAAGTAAAATGCCCAAATCTGTAGTTCTTGTTGGGACTCAAAGGTATAAGTCTACTTCTGCTGTTTTACAGATACCCATTATCTGCTTTGTCTACAATATGGATTTCAGTACAGATTGGTAATACTAATGTATCTAAAACTTTTATGTCATTCTGCAAAAAGGCCTCAAAGGATCAAAAGAGTCATAAAAACATAGATCCACTCCACAGAGGTCGAAAGAACCCCAGATAAGTATTCCTAAAGATGTTATTTTTCCTCTCTCCTGGTCTTGGGATTAGTGCTTTCCCCATCACTAAGGGTATGGACCTAAGGTTTCAAATAAGTTCATAAATTTTAACCTCTCTTCCTAGTTTAAATCTGTCTCAACAGATTTCTACTTGGCTGGCAGACACCTCCAAGTTTCAGTTGCTGACTCCACCACTCCAGACGACTGTGGACTCCTCCGGACGTGCTATAGGCTAACGTGGACCAGCCCAGCTAACATGATTCTTCTCTGTCCCTATGGGGTCAGGCAGCTACATGCTACTGACAAATGCCCCCTGCCCAGTATTTGACCAGTTTTTCAGCCTTTTGGGGGAGGGGCCCTGATAACGACGTCCCAATGCCAGCTTGAAGCAGTTCCAGAAAGAAAATACATCGTCCCATTTTCCTTGTTCAAAAAAGGCTGAAATGCTGGGTCAAAAGAAAACTCCCTGGCATAGAGACCAGATGGCTATTTGTACATGAACTACGCATGGCCATTACAGGCCATGAGTTACTAAAATAGGCCATGAGGTACCAAATGTAATGCCATAATTTTAAGATTAAAATTTGCCAAAAAGAAAACGGGGGAGTGAAAGACCCTAGCCCTTCAGGCTTACACCCCCAAGCCTCAGGAATAGAGAAAACTTCAAGCACCAGGAAATGAGAAACTAAAAGTCTAGTTCCAAGAGCAACCTGACTTAGCCATTGTTCAATCTCCCCTGCAACCATATAACAATGTAAAGAGATTTCTGGTAAGAGATGTGCTCAACTGTGACTGGGATAGTTGCAGGTGTTCCAGGAAGGACCACCATGACCTGTGTGTAAACTCCACTCCCGCCTTGATACCCCCCTCCCCTTTGAGGTTTCAGGAAAAATGTACCTGTTGACGCAAATTACCTGTCTGTGATCACTCTGTACCCAGACCATGATCTTGTGAAACGAAATTGTATGGGAATTGTAATCTTGTGGGTTTTTCCTTTATTATCCTATATGGGGCTTCAGTAAGATGCGGCTCTTGCTCTTAGGAGCAGGGTTTGCCCTTCTATATAGAAGCTTTAAAGAATCCCCTTGGCTTTCTACCCTGATCCCCACCCTCCTGGACCCCTGATTATTTTCCTTCTCCTTCTCATTACCTTTGGTCCCTGGGCCTTTCAGCAGTTGACTCGGTTTATCAAAAATCAGATTGATTCGGCCTTACCACGACACGTCTCGATTCATTATCACAGAGTAGATGCCAAGGAGGCTGGCCAGGAGCCCCATCAAGGACTCAGATTCAGTGTCCTAAAGCCCTAACGTCCCCACGGTCTTGCTAGAGAGTACTCAATGACGGGAATAGTACAGGGCCCACGCAGGAGACAACAGTGTACAGAGGTCGTTGAGACCGGCTCAACATGGCACCTGCCATGCGTGGGAGTCCCCCTGTATAGCCTAAGACAGAGGCTCTCTCGGACCTCCGCAACCCCGATCACATGGACTTGGTCCATTTTTGAGAAAAGAGGAGGATATGTTGGAGACCGACTCTGGACAGCTGTGTCTTGAACCTTGTGTTACCTGCCACGATTTATCAAGCCTCGTGTAAATAAGAGGCTTTTAGTCTAACCTAGGAATGTAGGATTAAATAAACCTCTTTAAATCAGCCAGCTGCAGGGGCCTGGGACCAAAGCGACCTCCTGCTGACCCTCCTTAGGAATTTTCTTTGTCCTCTCCTCACTCCTGCTCCCCCTCCCTACCTGAAGCCCTGTTTATAAGCTCTAACACCCAGTCAATAAACGAGGCCTTGACGCAACTCAGACTGCTTTGTCTTTCTTCAAGCGCTTGGTCTCCTTTCCCTCTCACCCCCCATTGATTCACAGGTGTCCCCTCCTCGAGACCCTCGAATAACCTGGCCTGCTGGACGGGTCAAACCATAAAATTAATTTGTCCAATCACTGTGCACTGTTGAAATTTGTATGAAATTTCCTCCAAAAACTGCCAATAGATCTACTGTATGACCGTTATAGTACTTTTGGGTATTTGCCTAAATGACTCCAAATCAACATGCTAAAGAAATTCTTGCATGTTAATTTCTACTGCAACATTTTTTCAAAATATAGAACCAACATAGTTATCCAGTGACAGAGATATGGATGAATACCTCGTGGTACATATGTGTATATAATGGAAATGTTTGTAGCCATAAAGAAGAATGAATTTCTGTAATTTGCAGGTATATAGATTGTCTTAGTTAGGGTTTCTATTGCTGTGAAGATACATCATGATCGTAGCAACACTTATAAAGGAAAACATTTAATTGGGGCTGGCTTACAATTCAGAGATTTAGTCCATTATTGGGATGGCAGGACACATAGTGGCATGCAGGCTGACATGGTACTGAAGAGGTAGCTAAGAATTCTTCATCTTGACCCATATCTCTACCAATGATATTTTTCCTATCCCTGCTTGTTTCTATTCTTCTCACCCTACCTATTTTTCTTATGAATATTGTTTTAATGAAGCACTTTTACAAGATACTTTATTTCAGGTTCTGCTTCTAGGTCTGACCTAAAACACTGGATATACCCAAGCTCATTAATATACTCGGTTCCTGAAAACAGCTAAAGCCGCAAGCACAGAAAACACTTTTTATAAGGCTTTTTTCAATATGGGTTAGCTATGCATTCAACAAAGAAATTAAATTATGAAGGCTTAAAATAATATCCCTTACCTTGAGGCTCTGTACTAAAGCAATGAATTGTGATACACGCTCTATCAAGGTAGTTGATCTGGACTCTGGAAACAGTGATCCACTAGGCTCATGTTACAGGACAATTACATTAAAACTGTAGACCTGGGGTACACAATAGAAGTTCCTCTAAATTCTTAAACTACCAGGACTAGAATTTTAGCAGGTGCTCTGAGGAGTCTACAAGACAGCAATAGAGGATAGAGACCTGAAATTTTATCTTTGTTGAAGTCTCATGTGGTTCTGCTTCTATTTTGCCATCATTGGCTGCATTGGTCCATGAGGGTGGAGGGAGAAGAAATGTGGAACAGTGTTAGGATGGCTGTGGGTGTGATGGAGAAGACAGCCCTCCAGGGGAGTGACTTCAGTGAATCAGCTCAACTTTGTTCCAGCTAATAAGGAATATATAGTATTGGGACAAACCCTAATTTGCATTAAGTGGCACAATCCTATCACCAGGGTTCTTATGTAGCAGTAGGGTCTTAAATCAGTGCTTCTAGTACAAATCTTCTTAGTAGGAATCTGTCCCAAGTATCAAGCTAAAGATGAATCAGGCATCTGGTTTACAGGCAGCTTTCAGATGCAGTCAGTCCTCCTTACCCAGGGACATTCCCAAGATAAGGGCTGGTAGAGACAGGAAGTTTTACTGGGGAGGTTATGGTATTTCCATGTATTCAAGCTTTTGGGAAAAGCTGCCAGATCATGAGAGCCTGCAACTTCAACCAACCAGCAAGGCCTTCCAACAGTCTCAGTTATAATACCTCAAGCTGGACATACCATTCAAATGGTCCTATATGGAATCTGGTGTAGCAAGGAAAAGGGTGGCAGCTTTGAGACTATGTTGAGAACTCTGAGAATGACTTGTATGACCTAATAATTCCCTACCATGAATAATTAATACTTACTTGCTGCTTCACCTATTGCTGTTGTGGAGTAAGTGTCACCACAACTTTTGCTGTCATCTAAAATACAAAATTTTCTCTCTACAACATCCCTATAAACCGCAAATTGACATAAACGTGAAGAGTCTCCATAGTATACTCAAACAGGAAGTCTCAGACCTTGTTAATCCAGGTGATTCTATGAACATAAACCTAAAAACCATTGGTTTTCCATTATCCAGTGTGATCCTGGACATATCATTATATCATCAGGGGACAGTGACCATGAAGTATAATCCATCTTTTTTTACATAGTGTTCTCCTCCAACTATGTATTTTCCAAATGTGGCAAAATATTATATCACAGAATAATTCTCCAAAATCAAATCACTCTCAAAATTATAAGGATACCCCACTAAGACTCTCCCAGGCCAGAATGTTCAGTGACTATAAAAGCATGTAAAGCAGATTGTAAATATTTGAAAAAAAAACAAAAAAAAAAACAAAAAAGCAAAAACAAAAGTTCATTGGTTCTTCCCAACAACAGCTAGTGATTTACAGTTTATAATTAGTTAAATTAGCTATGGGGAAAAACTAGCAGTACTCCAAGTCCTCAGTTCACAGGAAATGTGAGGGTGTGTTTTTCTACCTGAGCAAATCTAGCATGAGACATGGCCAGAATTGAAAGAAATAAAGCTTTTGAACTCTTCACATTTGTGTTGAAACCTTTCTTACATATTTTTTGTTTGTTTGGCTTTTGCAAGCCTCAACATATTCTTTGAAAATAATAAACTCCCCTACAGTTCTGAATTTATAGGTAATAGTAGCTAACACATACTAAGTGTCCGTCCTTGTGGTACAGAGCCATGTTTAATACTGGTGGAGGACCATTTGATGAGTAGCCATCTTTTCATTTACCTATGAATGTCTTTTTTTTTTTTTTTTTTGGTTTTTCGAGACAGGGTTTCTCTGTGTAGCTTTGCGCCTTTCCTGGAACTCACTTGGTAGCCCAGGCTGGCCTCGAACTCACAGAGATCCACCTGGCTCTGCCTCCCGAGTGCTGGGATTAAAGGCGTGCGCCACCACCGCCCGGCTACCTATGAATGTCTTACTACTTGTTGCTTTGGATTTTGAAAATGGGAAAGCAGATGTATGAAATTAAAATATTATCATAAAGAGATAAATGTAATGACTTTAAAATCTTGGGTCTGAGCTTGGGCAGTCAAATTCCAGAAAAGTTTAAATTTTACGTATACAAACATTTGGATGCTATTTCAGTAAATTTCTTTATTATGATATATATCAATGCATATCATAGGCACTCAAAATTTTCAACCTGCTTGACTTTGTATTTTACCCTTTGGCTGTTACAAACCAAATTACAAAACTCAAATAACCTGCATTAAACTATAATGGTATACATTTGGGCAGAAATATTAATTACAATTGTTTTCATAGGAAGACAAGTGGGCTTGATCTTTGTGAACTTCTCTTCAGGCAGAGCTGTAAACCTATACCTTCTGCACAGTAATGCTGTGTCTCTCTCAGTGGGATGAACTTATGTACTCAGTTTTCTGTACCTCACCAACATACAGTTATCTGAAGAAAGTTTGTATTTATGTCATCCCCACATAAGGGAAGTGTAAAAGCAATATTAAAGATATTAAAGATAGATGATCACTGAACGAGTATATGCTTAAAATTCAAGACTTTGAGTGCCTTTTAAAAACATTTTACATATAAGTCCTGCTGATTCCGCATTTGTCATGCCATTTGACTATCCAAAAACTCAGGGTGGATATTATGTGAGACTCTTGACAATTCAAGTAAAGGATAATCTGATTTTCTTTCCCAAAACTAGTCAATAATAAATGAGAGTTAAAATTTAAATCCAAACAGTGGATTGTTCAGAGTACATTATTGATAAGGCACATTATTCTAACATTTTTAAAGGATGATACATTATTTACTGCTTCTACTAGTAAAAGTCCTAACAGGAATGAAAGGATTAGACATAAAGTAAGGCTGGCTGGAGCTTGTTAAACACACTACAGGCAGCTGGCTGTGAATTGGGTAGAAAAAGGTAAAGCATTTGTTCTTCAGTACCAGAGAAAATTATTCTTAAACTTTGCTTGTACAATGTTTCTCAAAATGGCCTACATTGTCTAGATAAATATGAACTGTCTAGTAACTGTTTCATGTGAATGGCTGTTCACCAAATGGTTTGTAAAATTCAGTGGGGAGCTGACAAGTCTTCAGGGCAGCAGAGTCACAGTCAACTAAATACAACTGAAAAATATCAGAACTTGGAAAATTGTCTGGTTTTGTATTAATGCATTATTTTCTTTTAAATTTTTCTTTATTCTTGTAATTTTATTATATTTGTTTATTGTATTATGTTCAGGGGCATACTTTCATGGTGTATACCTGGTCAGAGTTCAACCCAAGGAATTAATTCTTTTTTCTGCTACGTGGGTGCAGAATTAATTCCAGGTTTACAGGCCTGGCAGCAGGTGCACTTCCCGATTGAGTCATCTCACAGGCTCTCATTTGAGACAGGTTCTTTTGTATCTCAGCCTTGCTAAGGACATGCTATGTAGCCCAGGATGAACTTGTACTTTTGATCTCCTTCTCTACCTCCAGAGTATTACAGGAATGTGTGCCACCATATCTAGTTTTATTTGGTCCTGTACATGGAATCATACATGCATGGTTAAGAAAAGAGAAAGCCCATGAAGGAAAACAGGAATCTATGAATGGGAAAATTATAATTAAAGTTAAAACAGTGTGATTTAAATATGCTTTTGTGTGTGGGGGTACTCATATGTTAAGCTAATTGAATTAGCCTTTTAAAATTATTTTAAATTAAAATTTATATAGAGATACTTCTTGATTCATATATGGGTTGTAAGAACTAATGGAGAGAAATCTAACTCTTTATATTCACACTCACATTGTAATACCACAGTCATGTTGGCAACACTGATTGATAACAGGTATAATTCAGTCATCTTAATCAAAATTTCCAAGTTTTATTAATGTTCACATTTGTATGCATAGTTTATGTGTGTCCAAGGTATTCTTATACATAGTGTGTGTACAAGATATGTCTGTATTTAATGTTTGTGCATTGTGTAAATATATGTGCATGTGTATGTATGCATGATATATGTGTGCATGGTTTGTGTACATAGTGTTATGTATGCATGGTGAAGGTGAGGAAGGTGTGGGTTTGTATAGTGTATATGCAAGGAATGAGTATAGATGATGTGTGTACATGATATATGTGCATCATTTTTGTATGTATTCTATGTGTGTATGGTGTATATATGCATGATGATGTGTATGTGTGGTGTATGTATGCAAGATGGGTGTATGTATAGTATGTATGCAAGATGGATTAATGTATAGTGTGTGTGCATTGTTTGACATGCATGGTGTATCTCTGCATGGACTGTGTGCTTGGAATATAAGTTTGTGTAAGATGACATGTATTCTTATGTCTAAGGTGTATTATGTATATTGTTATATGCAATGTGTTTGTGCATGTATGGTGTACATATTAATACCATATTTGTGTGAAGGATATATGTGTTCATGGTATATGTATGCATAATGTGAGTACATGATATGTGTATATTCATGGTGTGCAGTATATGCATGATATATGTGGCATAATTTATGTGCACAGTATATGTGCATACATGGTATATGTATGCATAATATTGTGCCCCATGTATGTGTCTGTGTGTTGGGTTCTATGTGTTTAAGACCTTATTAAGTTTATCTATCCACTGTCTCATCCAAGACAGTATCTTCATCTATCATCACAAGTTCCTTTGATTGGTTTAACCATAATCATTTCTTCTCACTACACAAATTATGACAATCACTAATCTTCACTTAAAAACTACGTCATTTAAAAGGTGTTGTATTAATAAAATCATGTTACATAAAAACGTTCATTTTTTAAGTATAGTCTGTATTGTTTTCTAGAAATGTAGGCAAAATGTTGTGTCTATAGAAATTCAAAATTTTTACTGAGTAGAACTCCAAGATATCTCTTCTCAAATATTGTTTTACTTTTTAGATACTATCAAACAAACAAATGGATAACAATTCTTGGATATTACAAATATTTGCTATTTGCTGGATTTCATTCTTCCTTTCTTTATTTTTATTTTGAGTGGGAACCTAATTAGTCTTCCCAATAAAACCCAGGAGTCAGATATCAGGGTAACAACCTGAAAGATTAGAGAACCAAAAGTGCTATCACCAGTGACTTCTTATCTCCCTGGATCCTCCAAACAAAAGGGCCAAGATCCTGCTTTATCACTCCCTATCTCCACCTCCAAAGTGCTGGGATTAAGGCATAAGCTACCATTGGCCAACTTCTATGGTTATCTAGTGGCTAGCTCCACCCTCTGATCTCCACATAAATTTTATTTCCCAGAACACAAACAAAATATCACAAAACATTTCCCACTATTTTTATAAATTAAGAAAATGAAGGTTTTAACTAATAAAGAAAAACTATATACAATAACTATATACAAATATATACAGGCAATAATTGCACTAACAATATATAATCCATTAGCATTTGACAAATTTAGAGAAAATATTCCATTATCTATCCTATGTTGATGGAGTCCAAAATTTGTACACCTTCTATACTAACATACACTACCATCCCAAACTATTTTTTTATGTCTTTCAACCTTATACACTTTATACCTCTTTAGTGAGTTTCTTTTCTGAGTTTGGTAACAAAGATATCTATAACTATCTGGTCTTCAATTCCATCAGGGACCTGAGAAGGATATAATATTACCTGAGTAAACAGAAATTGGAGAACAAACAATTTCCAAAATTCTAAATGAGAGAAACAACTGGTTGACTCACGCAAGGTTCTTCTGTAACATTGGGGCATCCATCTTCAGTCTATAGGATATCGGACAAACTTTTCTGTGAAGCAGAATTTTTGAAAAACTGTCCTGCCTTGTCTTGGCAAAGTTCAGTAGTCACTTTCTTTTGTATTCTGCTTGTTAAATTTTGACAGCATATTGTCAGCAGTTGAGACAAGGGCACTTTCTTACCCACTGGCTAACTTTTGCCACAAAGTAAACTTTATATGGAGTTTTTCAATGCCCATCATCTTCTCTGAAGTAGATTGGTACTGCAGGAGCAGACATGTCTCCTCGTCAAAAAAAAAATAGAATAAAATAAAACAACAAAACAAAAAAACCCTGTGTTATTAAAAAATGTAACTGCCACATTCTATAGATCTCTGAAGTGTTTGAAGACAACTTGCCTATCTAAAATATATTTGTTTTTCTAGAATATATCTGTTTGATCTTGAAAACATACCTAACATGACTACAAGGCTAAATGTAATAGGTTACTAACTAATAACCTGCATTTCTTTATTATCCTAAATAGTTTGTAAAAATAACTTTCAAGGACTAGAAATTTACATTATATTGTTAGGTGAACTGTATAGGTACAATACCTTGAGCAAGAATAGAAACATATGCACAGTATGTTCTAACAACAATAATCTTAAATTTCTGTCAGTATACAAAAATCCAAGCCAACATAAAATATTCAAGACTAGTAGTTTTTTGTTTTTTGTTTTGTTTTGTTTTTTTGGTTAAAAAGTTTCAATAATCTACCATTTTTTATTATTTCTATGTGATCCTTTTTTTTTTTTGAACAAAATCCCTGAATCTAATCGTTGTCCTTTTTTTCTGACCATTACCAATAACAACTTGTAACTGACTGCCCTAAACAATAACAAATATCCATAACCCACTAAGTGACCCCAAAACAACCACCCCACCTCTTGGGAATATAGGTACCATGTTCTTAAAATTACTTCTTGCTGTCAGGGGGTTACGCATCTTTACGGGGTCCCTGAAATTATCCCAAGCAGTTTCTAGATCTAAGCTGATCTTTGGGTTGTGTTTATTAGCTTAGAATGATCAAAGGTGGAATGATCAAAGTGGGGTACCATCCTCCCTTTGGAGACTTCAGAGGTTGCTGTTAGGAATGATCATGGTTCACTGAAGAAAAATGAAACATTTTAAGTGTCATATGCAGCAGATCTCAAAGAGTTTAAAGGACCCTAATTTGTTATATACATCCAGAGTATAGAAACTTAATTCCTAGTTACCTGATAGAAACTCAAGCCCAAAATCATGTGCAGGAAGCTAGATGAAGCCTTTTTCTAGAAATAGTACTGTATATGACCATTAATATCATGACAAAAAGTTTAATATATACATACATATTTATCTCATAAGTTTTAATATAATATTTATACCTTAAGAATAGTTTTAAAGAGTCAAAATAAAATCAAGGATTATGAGATTAGCAGCAATATAGTAGTAGTTCCTTAATTTTTGATTTTTTTCTGTTCCATATCAGGTGGTTCTTCTGACATGAGACAGAGATTTTAGATTTTCCTTTTAACAAGCATGATTGGGTTCAGGGAAGGAGAGAGCCATGCTTCACCTTCAAAGCCAGCTTTAATTTTTTATTGAACTGAGACTACAAAAAGATCCTTTGCATTATGTTTCTGTAGAGAACAGCAGAAACAAACATTTGGGAAGATTTATAAAATTTTATCCTGTTGGAAATGTGACATACCAATAGGTCAATTTACTCTTTAACTTGGGACAATTTTTTTCTGGATTATTAATTCTTTTCCTTCAGATGTCTTATTTATCCCATGGTCTTTAGATTCCTTAGCTGGATCCCTTCAATCTCCTGGAAAGACAAAAACAAAACTCTGCCCCAACCCTAACTTTGGGGAGTTTCTCTTTTGGCAAGCTATAGCTGATCAAATGAAAAGCATTTGTTAGTCTCATGAATTAGTCTAGATTTAATGGTCACTCTAGTTGATGCACTATTACCTCATCTAATTAAGAGTTTTCTTTTGTTTGATCTAATCTTTACCAATTTTGATGGTATCCATAGCTTTTCTTCTCCTGTGGAAACAAAAGTAGAACCTCTTCCCCAATGGAACACATATCCTGATTTCCATTCTGAGGTCAACGCATCTTTAAAGTATATAGACTTATTTAATTGAGTAGTTTTTTCCTATTATCTAGTATCTTTGCAGTTATTGATCCTTTTTTATTGGGATTTAGGAAATTTAGAGTTAATAAAGCATTATTCATTTTATCTCCATGGGTCATTATTACCCCTGTCTGTTTATTAAGCTTATATTTAGAGTTCAATTAGACCTTTCTATAACTGCTTGCCCTGTAGAATTGTGTAGTACACCTGTAATATACTTTTGTTGTAATATGCAAAAATCTGTTTCATCTTTCTAGATACATACAATGGAGCATTATCAGTCTTAATTTGTACAGGTATCCCCACAATGACCTTAACTTCTAAAACATGTCTGATTACAGTATCAGCCTTTTCAGAGCTCAAAGCAGTTGCCCTTTAAAATCATGAATATGTATCTATGGTGTGGGGTACATTTTAATTTCCAAACTCTTCAAAATGAAACATCCCAATTTGCCAAATTTAATTTCTTTGAGTACCCTCTGGGTTACTTCCTGCAGGTAGTATAGTTGGTTGGACAAGGAACAAGTGCAATATTTTCTTATAATTTTCATGGCTTGTTGCCAAGTGATGTAGATATCTTATTTCAAATTCTTGCCATTGACATGATATTTTTTTATGAAAGTCTGAGGCTTCTAGCACATTTCCTACCAATAATTGATCAATTTCATCATTATCTTGTGCTATATGGCCTGGTAGACTTGTATGGGATTTATTATGTGTGATATATAAGGGATGATTTCTATTTCTGATTATTTCTTATAACTGAATAAATATCAAAGTCAATTCTGTACCATCTGGAAAAAGTTCAACAGTTTCAGTATGTGAAACAACTCCTTCTGCATATTGAGAGTAACTATATTAAAATATTTTAGAAAATCTAATAATACCAGGAGAATAGCATATAGTTTTGACTTTTGAAGAGAATTATAGTGGCTTTCAATCACTTCATTCAAAGTCCTGACTTAATAACATGCCTTCCTTGATTTAGTGGCATCTGTATAGAATGCAGGGCCTATAGATACTGATGTTTCCCATACAATGTGAGGAAGGACCCAATAGGCATTTTTTTAAAAATTGCAGTCTCTTGCTTTTAGGATATTTGTTGTTAATCTCTCTCAAAAAATTACTGCAAGCTCTTTGCTAATATTCATTTTCATCCCAAAGAGAGTAAATTTCAGCATTAGTAAAAGGTACTACAATTTCTGCTGGGTCCATTCTTGCTAATTAACAAAGTCTCATTTTTTCTTTTAGAATCAATTCAGAAAACTTTTATACACAGGTGTTTAATTTTTTACTCTGTTTCTGTGGTAAAATTATCCATTCTGAGATATTATCTTCTCTTTGCATTAAAATTCCTGTAGAGGAATGGGTAGAATGTAAAATAACCAAAATGCAATCAAACTCTGGATCCAAATGATCCACATGCATATCCTATAATTTCTTTTCTATTAGAGATGATACTCTCTCAGCTTCAGCTGATTATTTTCTTGGACTATTTAAGTTCTTGTCACCTTGTAAGTTTTGAAACAAATTACTCAGTCCTTGAGTTGTTAATCCAGTTGTAGGCCATAGTCAGTTAATGTCTCCTACCAAATTTTGAAAGTCATTGAGAGTCCACAGATTATCTCTCCTGATTTGTATCTTTTGTGGCTGATTTTTGGGAAACCTATTTTATATCCTAGGTAAATAAAAGAATCTCCTCTTTGTATTTTTTCAGGAGCAATTTATAATCCCCAACAAGCCAAATTTTTCTTTATTTCTTCATTTTTTGAAGGTATCTACAGTTGAATCAGCTAGTAAGATATCATCCATACAATGGTAGATTGTAGACTAAGGAAACTGTTCATGAATCATTTGCAATGGCTGTTGTACAAAATATTGGCACAGGGTGGGGCTACTTAACATCCCTTATGAGAGAATCTTCCATTGATATCTGAAAATTACTGAGAATTATTTTAAGTAGGCACCATGAAGACAAATTTTTCTCTATGCTTTTCTTGTATAGTGAAGGAACAATCTTTTAAATCAATAACTGTAATAGATGCTTCTTCAGGTAATAGAGAAGGCAGGAGAACTCTAGGCTGTAAAGAGCCCATTGGCTGAATCACCTTATTAATAGCTCTTAGATCTGTTATCATTCTATTTTCCAGATTTCTTTTTAATAACACATACTCAAGGATTCCAAGGACTGGTTGATTCCTCAATATGTTGAGCCCTTAACTACTCCTGTACCAGCTGTTCTAAGGCCTATAATTTTCTGATGTCAAAGGCCATTTTTCCACCGACAGGTTTGTCAGTCAACCATTTTAAAGGTAGAGCTGTTGGTCTCTCTAAAGATCAATACCTGTTGTGCCCTATTTTTGTACAACCTGAATGGTTGGTGACTGTTATTTATAATACCTTTTAACATTTTTCCCAGAAACATATGTTAGTTTATGGTTTGTTTCTGAGATTGGAAAAATGTGAGTTTTCCATTGCTACAACAAATCATGTCCCCATAAATTCATTGCTATATTAGCCTTTAAATTCTCTCTTCAGCAATAAATATTTCTAGAGCTTTTATCTTATTGGTCAGCATTGTATTAATCTCCTTAGTAATTATTTGTAATGCTTGCATATTATCATTAGTAACTTTTTTGAGGCTTTGATCCTTTGAATAGTAACTTTTTCTAAGATTTGCGTATTATCGGTAGTAACCTTTTCAAAGGCCTGTTGTATCTTGGCATTCATATCAACCAAGTTTTTTAGGGATAAAACAAGAATGATCAAACCACTAATATTTGTAATTGATGTTATGAAAATCCCGTCTAAGTTAATCATCCCTTCATTTAATTGTTCCCTTTTTAAACCATCCAGTGTGTAAACATACCAAGACCTAACTCCCTCCATTGTAATATATTGTTTCTCATTTTTTAATATAGAAAAAAAAAACTTGTTCAAAACAGACCAGGAGTAAGATATCAGGGTAATAACCTGAAAGATCAAAGAGGCAATGGAACAATCACCAGTGACTTCTTACCTTTCCAGATACTCCAACTGAAAGGGAAGATATGCTGCCTCTGCCCCTCCCACTACAGTTATTGCTTCCTGTCTCCACGCCCCTCCCCCAAGTGTTAAGATTAAAGGCATGACCCACCAATGCCCAGCTTCTGTGGTTAACTAGTAGCTAACTTAGCCCTCTGATCTCCAGGAAAGCTTTATTTGTCAAAATACAAACAAATATCAAAAAATATTCTTTCCTTATTTATTTTTGAAAGCCCAAACTGGCCTTGAATTCCTGATAATCTGACTGCCTCCTAGTCCCAGAAAGACGGGATGACAGGTATAAGCTATCATAGCTGGCAGTTATAACAAATCAAACTTCTAGAACTATTTATAAATAAATTATTTTTATTATACATATAAAACTTCGTTTTAGAGGGACAAATACTTAAGGGCAGTCTAATACCAGGCTAGATTCTCATTGCATGTTTAGTTTTATAAAAAAAAAAAAAAAAAAAAAAAAAAAAAGTTTTTTTTTCCACAGTGGGAGATCACATTACATCCCCGTCATCTAGGTATATGTGTTTTGATTTCCTCACAGCTATACCACTATAATCAGCTGTTGCCATTGTTTAAAATATAGCCACAATTGTACTGATGTTTAGTTGTGGTATTCCTTTGCATTTACCAGATAGACAATGGTGTAAAGCATATATTTTCACATTTTTTCTTTAGAGCAAAACATTTGTTCATATATTTTTCTCACTTTCAAAAATATTTCTGTTCAATTTTGAGAAGATACACACATATGTGTCTTTTTTGAGAAGATACATGCATGCGTTGGCTTGTGTGTATAAGCACACATACATAATATATGCATGTATATATTAACATGGCATAATACATGTAATATACATTATATAATATGGAATATTACAAACATAAAATTGCATATAAAATACCTTATTTCAAGATACTGGTTTTCTCTTCATCTTCCTTTATGTAGATTTTCACAAAATTATAGCTTTTATTCTTTTCAATTTTTATCATGTCCATGTGGACTCTAAAGAGAGCTCAGAAGTTAAGATCAATTACTGCAAATTTCAGAGAACCCTATTTAAGTTTCCAGAACCCACGTGGTGGTTTACAAGTTATCCATAACTTTAGTTACAGGCAATTTGAGTCTTGAGTCTTCTGTGGGCACCAGACATGTATTTGGTGTACTTATATAGGTGGAGGTAAAACAAGCATGTATATAAACACAAATCTAATTTTTTAAAAGTTTAATAAGTATATTCATTGTTCTTGGTGTGGATCACTCTTATGATATTGTGTTCAGAGTCTAACTAGTCTCTGGTTCTGAAGATTTTCCTTGAAGACTTTTAATTTTGCATTCTTAGATGAAGCACATTATTTTGTTGTGACTATTTTTCTATATACCATTCAAGATTAGTCTTTTTTGTCTCTAGAAGTCAATGTGTGTCCAGCCCACTTGTTGAATCTACTATTCACTATCTACTGCATTGATTTTGTATTTGCGAAAATCATGTTGGCCCTGTTGCTATAGATCATTTAGTGTCTGGGTCCTCTGTTTGACTCTCTGACCTGAATATGTATGCCTTTTGATAAGCATACTGTCTCTATAACTGTAAACATAGAGTAAATTTTAACGTAGGCCAAACTGATACTGCTGTCTATAGACAGTGTGTCCTGTACACATCAATTAGATCTTCTTGCTTGGCTGCTATGTTCAGATTTCTTTTTCCTATTCTTGCTGATTCTCTTTCTAGTATTTTTGACAGAGGAATTCCCAACACTAGTTGTTTATGAACTTCAGTTTTCATACTTTTTAACATTGCTTTTTATGTTTTCAGATGAGGTTATATCTTCACTGTCTCCTGCAATTTTAATTTTGTTTGCACTGAATTGTACTTTAGCAATCATATTAAAGTCATTCCTCATTCTCCGTGTTTTAAATTTGTTTTGGTTGGTTGTTTTGTTTTGTTTTGTTTTGTTTTGTTTTGTTTTGTTTTCAGTTCTGGATTTCAAAACCAGAACCTCACACATTCTACAAAAGTGTTCTGTCATTGATAAATTCCTGTTTTTATTTTTTAATATTTTTATTTATAATTAATTTATTTTTACATATCAGCCACAGATTCCCCTGTCCTCCCTCCTCCCACTCCCCAGCCTTCCCCCTGAATCCATCCCCCATTCCCACCACCTCCAAGGCAAGGTCTCCCCTGGGGAGTCAGCCCAGCATGGTAGATTCAGTTGGGGCAGGTCCAGTCCCCTTGTCCCTACACCAAGGCTGAGCAAAGTGTCTCAGCATAGGCCCTAGGTTCCAAAAAGCCAGCTCATGCACCAAGGACAGGTCCCAGTTCCACTGTCTGGGGGCTTCCTAAACAGTTCAAGCTAATCAACTATCTCACTTATCCAGAGGGCCTGGTCCAGTTCCATGGGGGCTCTTCAGCTATTGGTTCACAGTTCATGTGTTTCCACTAGTTTGGCTATTTGTCCCTGTGCTTTTTCCAATCATGGTCTCAATATCTCTTGCTCATATAATCCCTCCTCTCTCCAACTGGACTCCTGGAGCTCCACCTGGGACTTCGCCATGGATCTCTGCATACACTTCCATTAGTCACTGGATGAAAGTTCTATCATCCTATCCTGACACTTAGGGTTTTCAGCCATCCAATGACCAGAGTAGGTCAGCTCAGGTACTCACTCTCTCGACCATTGCCAGTACTCTAAAGTGGAGGTATCTTTGTGGATTTCTGGGGACCTCTCTAGTACTCTGCTTCTTGCTATTCCCATGGGGTATTCATTTGTTATGGTATGTCTTTCCTTGTTCTTGTACTCTGTTCCTGATCCAGCTGGGACCTCTGGCTTCCCAAGTTCTCTTTCCCCTGACCCTTGCCCTCCATTACTCCCCCCATGTCCAGTTTGCTCATGTAGATCTCATCGCTTTCTCTGTCGCATTGCAATCCCTGTGTCTTTCTTAGGGTCCTCGTTACTAGGTACCAGCCTCCCTGGAGTTGTGAGTTGCAGTCTGGTTATCATTTGCTTTACATCTAATATCCACTTATGAGTGAGCACATACCATGTTTGTCTTTCTGAGTCTGGTTTACCTCACTCAGTATGATATTTTCTAGTTCCATCCATTTGCCTTCAAACCTTATGATGTCATTGTTTTTCTCTGCTGAGTAGTACTCCATTGTGTATATGTACCACATTTCTTTATCCATTCTTTAGTTAAAGGGCATGTAGGTTATTTCCAGGTTCTGGCTATTACAAATAATGCTGATATGAACATAGTTGAGCATGTGTCCTTGTGGTATGATTGAGCATTCCTTGGGTATATGCCCAAGAGTGATATAGCTGGGTCATGAGAGAGATTGATTCCCAGTTTTCTAAGAAAGCACCATATTGATCTCCAAAGTGGCTGTACACGTTTGCATTCCCACCAACAATGTAGGAGTGTTCCCCTTGCTCCACATCCTCTCCAACATAAGCTGTCTTCAGTGTTTTTGATCTTAGCCATTCTGATGGGTGTAAGATGGTATCTCAGAGTCGTTTTGACTTGCATTTCCCTGATGACTAAGGATGCTGAGCAATTTCTTAAATGTCTTTCACCATTTGAGCTTCTTCTGTTGAGAATTCTCTGTTTAGCTCTATAGCCCATTTTTTAATTGGACTGTTGGGTATTTTGATGTCTAATTTCTTGAGTTCTTTATATGTTCTGGATATCAGCTTTCTGTCAGATGTGGGGTTGGTGAAGATCTTTTCCCATTCTGTAGGCTGTCATTTTATCTTGTTGACCCTGTCCTTTGCCCTACAAAAGCTCAGTTTCAAGAGGTCCCATTTATTAATTGTTTCTCTCAGTGTCTGTGCTACTGGCATATGATTTTCAACAAAGAAGCTAAACCTATACAACGGAAAAAAGAAATCATCTTCAACAAATGGTGCTGGTATAACTGGTTGTCAACATGTAAAAGAATGCAAATAGATCCATATCTATCACCATGCACAAAACTTAAGTCTAAGTGGATCAAAGACCTCAACATAAATCTAGTTACTCTGAACCTGATAGAAGAGAAAGTAGGAAGTAATCTTGAATGCATTGGCACTGGAGATCACTTCCTAAATTCCTGTTTTTAAACCATAATGCCCATACAATTTTCCCAACTCTTTACTTTCAACATAAAAAAGTCACTGAATTCTAATTTAATTTGTTATATGCATTATTCATTCATTAATTCAATCATGCTTTGTTTTCCACTCTGCCCATTGACTTTTTTTTGTTTTAATTTTTTGATGTGTTCTTTTTTAATTAATTAATTTATTTTTTTAATTTATTTTACAACACCATTCAGTTCAACATAATAGCCACAGATTCCCCTGTTCTCCCCCTCTCGCCCCCCTCCCCCCAGCCCACCCCCCATTCCCACCTCCTCCAGATCAAGGTCTCTCCCTAGGACCAGGGTCGACCTGGTAGACTCAGTCCAGGCAGGTCCACTCCCCCCCTCCCAGACCGAGCCAAGTGTCCCTGCATAAGTCCCAGGATTCAAACAGCCAACTCATGCAACGAGCTCAGGACCTAGCACCAACGCACAGCTGCCTCTCAAACAGATCAAGCCAAAAGACTGTCTCACCCATTCAGGGGGCCTAATCCAGTTGGGGGCCCCTCAGCCTTTGGTTCATAGATCCTGTGCTTCCATTCATTTGGTTATTTGTCCAACCTTGACTTTTGATTTGATAAAATTTGACAATTGTCATTTAAGAATAATTACCAATACATTAGCACTTTGATGTACATACTTAATAGTACTTCTTCTTTAGACATCCTTATTATTATTTACCCTCTTCCTTTTTCTTCTCTATTATGTCCCTTCCCCCACAAAAAAAGCTGCCTTTTCCCATTTCCTCTATTAAATCACTTGTACCCTACTATTCATTCCATTTTACCCTGGCCCTCCTTCTTCTGTACCCCCCCACCCACTAAATACTGTCCTTTTCCCACTTCCCTGATCAGTCTATTTGCACCCTGATATTCCCCTCTGAATTGTTATCCAGTCTCCTATCCTAGCAATGGTTTTGCTTTACTTTCCTGGTTTCTGCAGGAACTGGGCAATGTTCTCACCTTTGAAGGTTTATAGGTAAGAGACTCATATGAAAGAGAACATGCAGTTTGTCTTTTAGGACCTAGGTTACCTCACTCACTATAATCCTTTTTAGTTCTAGCCATTTACCTGCAAATTTCAGGATTTGATTTTTCTTTGTAGGTGAAGAGTATTCCATGGTATACATGTACCATATTTTATTACCCATTTGTTGGTTGAAGGGCATTCAGTTTGTTTCTATTCCTTAGCTATTGTGAAGAGGGCAGCAAGGAACCTGGCTAAGTAAGCATCTGTGGAGTAGGATGCCAAGTCTGTTGGGTATACACAAAAGAACAGTATAGCTAGATCATATGGTAGATTGGTTTTTAGCCTTTTGAGAATTTTCCACTCTGGTTTCCACAATGGTTACACAAAATTGCACCCCTGCCAACACCTGGTGAGGGTTTCCTTTCACTACACCCTCTCCAACATTTGTTGTTAGTTGTTTTGCTGATTTTTGCATTTCTAATTGAGGTAAGATAAAATCTCAAAGTTCTTTTGATTTGCATTTTCCTAATTGCTAGGGACAATGAACATCTTTTGAAATATTTCTTAGTCATTTTTTTTTTCTTCTGTAACTAATTATCCATCCTGGTCCCAGGCCCATTTTTCTCCCCTGGCCCTTTTTTAAACAATTTCTTTTGTGGGTTCTTTATATAATCTAGATACTAATTCTCTGTGAAATGTACAGCTGGCCAAGATTCTCTCCCATTCTGTGGGTTTACTTTACACCCAGTTGATTGTTTTCTTACCTCTACAGAGCTTTTTAGTATGAAGTCCCACTTGTCAGTTATTGGTTGTAATTCTGGGGCAAATGGAGCCCTATTCAGAAAGTCTAAGATGCTGTCTATTTTAGAAACTTTCCCACATACTGCAGAGTATAATGTGTGTTCTTTGGTGTTTGTATAGGATATTCTGTTGGTATCTGTTAAATCCATTTGATGTACAATGTCAACTAATCATCATATTATTCTGGTAACTCTTCATCCAAATAACTATCCATTGGAGAAAGTAGGATATTAAAATAACTAGTCATTGATGGATTGATGTTAATCAATGTCTTTAAATCCAACAGTAGAATTTTTATGAAATTAGGTACCCCATAGATTGATGCATGTATTTTTAGCATAGTAATGTCTTATTTGTTAATTGTTCCTTGATTAAAATGGCCTTTCTTTCTTTGTCTCTTCAGATTAGTTTTATTTTGAAGTCATTTTATTAAATATTCTCATAACAATGCCTGTGTACTTCTTGTTCCCATTTTATTTGAGTACTTTTTTCCATCCCTTAACTCTAAAGCAGTATCTGCCTTAAAAACTTAATGTAGACAACCGATAGATTTTTTTTTCTTTGAACTATTCAGGCAGCCTGTGTCTTTTAGTTGGAGAACTGAGGCCATTCATATTTTAAAGTTATTACTGAAATGTGTGTGTTGATTGTGATCATCTTGTTGTGTTTTGGTGTTATTGCTTGTGTTCTCATTGATATTTTATATTTTAATAACTATGGCTTCCTGTTTCTTTCCATAGTCTCCCTGCTATGTGCATTTCTCTCTTCAACTCCAAATAATGTTTACTGTATTTTCTTCAGGGTTGGTTTGTTGTTTTGATACTTTTAGGCTGCTTATACTATGGACATTTTTTCCCATCAATCAAGGTAGATATCATCACTGGGTCTATTATACTAGTTTGGACTTCATTGTCTTTTGGAACTTGAATTGCATTGCTCCAGGCTTTTCTCAAGTTTCTATTGAGAAGTCAGCTGTTATTCTGATAAGTTTTCCTTTATATGATACTTGCATTTTCTCTTACATCTTGTATTTTACTTTTTTTTGTTGTGTTAGTTGTTATATATATTTAGTAGTTTAGCTGTCATAAGCCCTGGGATTTTCTTTTCTGGTCTTGTATATTTGATGTTTTGTGTGCTTCTTGGATTTGTAGTATGCATGTATCTTTTCTTAGTAGGGAGTTCAAGTTTTTTAATGATTCCATTGAAGGTCTGGTCTATGTCACAACCTTGCAATCAATTCTATTCCCTCACCTGGGCTTATAATTTGAAGTTTTTTTTTTATGTTATTCCATGTTCTCCCTCCCTCCCACTCACTGGAGCTGAGGACCCAAGCCCTTGCACTTGCTAGGCAAGCACTCTACCACTGAGCTAAATCCCTAACCCCTATTCCATGTTTTCTATCTGTTCCTTTCTTGGGTCTTGGGTGGAATTTTTTTTTCATCCATAATCATTGTTTATTTGATATCTTTGTTTGTTTTTCAAGACAGGATTTCTCTGTGTAGATTTGGAATCTGTCCTGGAACTTGCTGTGTGGATCAGGCTGGCCTTGAACTCACAGAGATTCATCTGCCTCTGCCTCCTGAGTGCTGGGATTAAAGGCATGCACTATCACTTCCTGGCTTATTTATTTGGTCTAGATCCTCTACTTCACCTATAAGTCTAGATAGTCCATGTTCTGCTTTATTCACCCTACTTGTAAGGCTTTTCTTTCAGTTTCTTAGTTGGGTTGCTGGGTTTTTCAATTCCATCTTCTTTTCAGCCTGAGTCCTCTTCAATATTTCTATCCTCTGATTGAATTCCATTTTTAAGTTTTATATTATTTTCATAATTTCCGTCAGCCTTGTATTTATGGTTCTTGGGCATCAGTCAACTGTTTTTTCTCCTTAAGCTCTTTCTCCTTAATTTCATTGAGTTGTTTCTTTCTGTCTCTTTGAAATCCCACAATTTTTTCCTGTACTTATGGTTCCTTTAAAATCTGTGTCCTGCAAGGAGTGGGGGATGAGAACATAGGGAAGTGGGAAGGTGGAGCGGGAACAGAGTAGGAGGGCAGAGAGGGAAATACCATGATAGATGAGGACATCATGGGAAAAGGAAAAGGCAGGGTGCTGAGGAGGCTGTCAGGAACCCACAAGGATGACCCCACCTTGGACTGCTGGCAGTGGTCCAGAGGGTGCCTGAACTGGTCTACTCTGGTGACCAATCTAGCGAATACCCTATCATCATAGAGGCAGATGCAGAGATCCACAGCCAGGCGTCAGACTGAGCTCCAGAAATCCAATTGATGAGAGAGAAGAGGGCTTCTGCAGGCAGGGAACGTCGAGATCATGATGGGAAGAAGTGCAGAGTTGACCGGCCACACTATTGGAAGCCCATGAATTGTAGACTAGTGGCTGTGAAGCCCCTCCAGACTGGATACAGAAGACGGTTGTTTGGCTCGGCTCGAACTATTTGGGGAGCACCTAGGGAACAGGATAGGGATTCATCCCTGGTGCTTGGGCAGGCTTTGGGAATTCTGGTGCCTGTGGTGTGGCGCCTTGTGCAGCTGTGGTACAGTGGGAAGGGGCTTGGACCTGCCTAGGCTCAGTGTGCTGGACTCTGCTGACTCCCCATGGGAGACCTTGATTTGATGTTGGGATGTGTGGTAGTCTGGTAGGGAGGGCTGGGAGATGGGATGAGGGAGGATCTGTGGGTGGTAGGTAGAGCAAGTAGAAAAAAATGGAAAAAAAAATCTGTGCCCTGGAATTTATATAGTCAATTATCATCATTGGTAAAAATTTCTACAGGACTGGTAGATTTTGGAGAGAAGGTACTGGCTTGTTCTTTCATATTGTTGGTATATTTGTAATGAGTGTGGGCTTCTCTTGTTAGTTCTGAGTCACTTATGAACAGAGCCTGTTTAGACAGAAAAGAGGATGTGCAGAAAGGCTAAGTCTACAGAATGAAAATGACTCGGGTGGAATGAAGTCTGGTGGGGAGAAGGGACTGGATTGGAGTACAGAATGTGCATCCCAGAGAATGAGGGTCAATTTGGCAGGGTGAAAAAGTAGGATATAATACAGAAGAATCTTGTGATTTGGTGAGTACATATGGAGGATCCTGTTCAAATGGTAGAGCTCCTTTGTGGAACTGCATAGGAAAATCAGAGCAGGCTGGTGCCTTGTTTGGGCCATTCAGATTGTTGCTGAAGAATTGTGGATAGTGTTAGATTTCTGAAGCAGCTTTAAGAGACAGGGGGCCAAAAGAGACAGGAATCTACAGAATTCAGCAGATGGGACCTACTGAAGCATACAGCAGAGGAGCAGACTCTCTCCCTTAGGAATGTGAAGGGTCTCCCAGAAGAAAAGGAGGGCATCAAGCCTTTATAGGAGCAGAAATGGTTGCAGCACTTAGTTCACATTTCCATCCTGCAGTCCTTCCATCCTGGAGTTAATTGCTCAAGGCGAGACGGCCAGACTCAACAGATGAACAAGCAAGATCCAGCAAGATTATATATAATCTTCTAAGAGTCCCATTTTAAAGGGAAGGCACTCTTTCAGATGGGCAGGTCAAGGATACTCACCAGGATAGATCCTGAAGGACATGTGGGAAGTCTGGGTACAGAGTGGGGTGGTTGGAGTATTACCTATGGGTCTTATTTTCACTTTTCAAAGGGTTAATTATTGTGTCCTCCTGTTATATTTTCTTTGGCTTTATCCTACTTGGTGTTCTCTCACCTTCATAGAATTGTATATTGACATCTTCATCAAATCTGGAAAGCATTTATGGATTACTTTTTCAAACCCACAGCTTTTTCTCTCTATGGTATTCAGATAATTTGAAAACTGCCACAATTTTGTATTATTATTCCTGAGACCGATGAGGCTGACCAGTCTTTAGCATCTTCTCTTTATTGTTCAGATTGGCTTCATTGTTTTTCCCTGCATATGAACTCAGTGTTGTGCCATACATTGCTACACTTCACCTCACTCTGTGAACACTTATTATTTCTCTTATTGTGTTTTTAGATCCTTAATTGCCATTTGATTCTATTTTTATATAACTTTTATTTCTTTATTTGACATTTTTGCTTTTCATTTATTTCAAGAAAATAATTTAATTGATTATTGGATCCCTTTCATGACAGTGACTTTTAAATACACACTTTGTCAATATGGGAGACAAGTGGGCTTTAGCAAGTATACTATCTATTCCCACATATGTGATTTTTCCTCTTATTTGGGATAATGGATCATGACCCACTGGTC
Organism: Peromyscus maniculatus bairdii; assembly: GCF_049852395.1. NCBI lineage: Eukaryota > Metazoa > Chordata > Mammalia > Rodentia > Cricetidae > Peromyscus > Peromyscus maniculatus. The sequence goes on along the minus strand of NC_134856.1, from coordinate 3,640,476 downwards.
TTCCTGGCCTTTTGTTGTGGTCATTGGTATTCTCTTCATGTTTTCTCCTTCCTTCCTTCTTTTTATTTATTTTTTCCTTTTGAGACAGGAAGTCATATGACCCCATGTACCCCATGTAGGCCTTGAACTCTTTGTGTAGCTGTTAGTCTTGATCTCTACATCATCTTGCCTCTGTCTCTAAGGGATAGAAGTATAGTCCTGTGTAACATCACCCAGCTTCTTAATTCTGTTTATTGTAATTTCTGACTGGGAGATTAGCAGGCAATCATGTCTAGGTTTGGAAAGTGAACCTAGGTTTATTTGTAAGATAGGCCTCCAATGGGAGCCTGATTTTCAGAGCATTTTGTGTTTCTCCTGGTGTTACCTGTGGAGCCAGAGGCAGTTTCCTGGTCAGGTTATGATGGACTGTCACTAGTATGTCCCATTTTCCTACCCAGTACTCTGTTGTCTCTGGAAGAGGGAAGATTCTTAGGCCCTCAGAGTTACAAATGCTTTCCAGTCAAAGCCGTTTATAGCTGCTAGATCCTTCTTGTTGAGAACGCCAAGGAACTGCAGTGCTTCTGTGCAGAAACAGTTTCCCAGGTGTGGCTAGGTGCTGGGATGAATCCCCCTTCAGTGGTGATTCAATACTCAGTGTTATTGGACAGAAGTGGGATGCTGATGTGGGGGAAGAAGAAGAAGTAGTCTTGGGCCTATGGGACTATAGAGGCTTCTAAATGGAGCTCTTCATTGTGACACAGTCTCTTCTACTAATTCTATCCTCCTTTCTTAATGTTTCTCACTGGAGTCCTATTCTACACAAGGCAGAAGTGTGCTCTTCTTGGATACAGGTTATTGGATAGATGCTCCATCTCATGTTGTCATGGGAACTCTACTCCATCCATGGGAAGCATGGACATAACTTGGCCCCTTTACATGACTAGGCTGAAATTGTGAAATGCCAGTTTATTTACTTGGTGGGGAGACATCAAACCCATGGTAGTGGGGTTTCTTCCAGCATAAGAGTCCTAGAGCTTTTATCTTCCTCCTAGTATGTTTTATGAATTTTTTACCCCAGATTTTACAGTGAACTCAACCAGGAAGTGCAGAGAAAAATAGTCCTTAAGTCAAAGTCCCTAACTCATCCATGCTACTTCCAGTTAGACTAATTAAGGCAAAGAATCACATATTGTTCATTCAAGGTCACATGCTGATCAAAGGGCTGGAAGGAAAGGTTTATGTAGATCTTGAAGGTCAAATTCCTTCTTTCCACATCTCCTTCTTTGCATGTGAAATTAGTATAATAAACAAACAAATAAAATAAATACAAAACAGAACACAACAAAACAAAAAAGCAACAAACTAAACTGACAAGTTCTTAGAAAGTGTACTTTAACAAAACTTATCTGAGGGAGGAATGTATGTGTCCTTAAATAGATGAACACAGAAACAAAGAATATGAATCTAAAACAAACACTTTCTGGGGAATGCCAGGCATAGAGAGTGAGGACAGCTGTCAAGCACACAGGACGTTCTCATTAAAGGAAAGCAGTGTTTTGACAGGCAGGTGTTGTCTTGGCACAAAGACTGCCTTGATTCTGTTGCTGGCTCTTTGGTTCTCCTGTCCAACCTGATTTCAGGAGGATTAGCACCAAATATAGGAAAGACACATTTAGCCTGGGTGATTGCCAGACAGCAAGGACAGCTGAGTTGATTGTAGGTCTTCCCAGTTGGGGAAGAGTGAAAATGGCTAACTCAGGTTTTTCATTTTTCCCTGTTAGACATTTGAGATGCAGGCAGGAGGGCAGTCTGGTTCTGCCAACACCAGCAGTAATTACTGAAGAAACACTTGGTAAGGATATGCTTTGTTTGGTTGTCTTCAAATAATAATGAAGTATTTTCTAGAAGTGAGAGATCATCCCATCTCTCTTTTTATGCCAGTGAATTCCTGTGTAAGTAAAACCACAGGTTATCCAACTTATTTGGAGAATATGAATGGTTCCAAATGCAGGTGTGAGGGGTATGGAGTGCTGGTGTATAGGGAAGGGGGAAGAGGAGAGTTGCTCATGTAGTCAGGAAAGGACATTGTGAATCTTCCTCTCTTCTAGGTGGCTGCGAGGTGAGTATTGGTACAATTCATTTTCCTTTAGGCTTTTTTACCCAAGGCTTTCCTTTCTGTCTCCATTAGGTCCCAGGACAAGATGGGTGCCTACCAATGTGACAGAGAGTACTTAGTGTTTCTTCTTTCCTACCAGGATTTGACACAAATTCTATTCTTAAACACAAGTTGCCTATTAGGCAATGCTTTTGTTCCAAGTGATCTTGGTTAAACAAACACATAGAGCCTGCAGTGAGATGGGGAGAAGGCTGTTTCACATTTGGTGAATACTTACCTTGAATTAGAAACTCATGAAGTGCTCAATGTGCAATATATCCCTGAATTCCCTTATTCTGGAATAAAATTCACCAGTTGCCACATGTGAGAACATCAGCTCAAAGAGGATGCAATTTCCTAAGCTACTGTGACTACTGCATGAAGTAGCCGAATTGAGATTTGAGTTTGGGGTTTTCATTCATTAGATTCCTGAATGGCTTTATGGAACAGCCTTGTAGTTCCTCTAACATGAGGCTGAGGCAAGAAGATGACAAGCTTTTAGTCCTACTTGATCCATAGAATGAGTTCCTGCTGTCCTGAGCAAGTTAGTGCAACCCTGAATTAACATTAACAAAATGTAATGATGGCTGCAGGGATAACTCAGTGGTGAAGCAGTTGAAAGGATCGGTATTGGCTCAGGACCCACAAAACCAAGTTTTCAGCACAAAGGAGATTTATTTGCCCCAGAGAGACAAAGAGAGAAGATAGAGGACAGAGGAGAAAGGTAAGGGAACAAGGGAAAGGGGACAGGGATATTTGTTCCAAGGAGAACGAAGGACTGCCTCTAGATAGAAAGGAGATAGACTTGGCACATAGGCAAATAGCAGTTTATAAAGGTAAAGTGGGAAACGCTCTGTTCAGATGAGGTGTTTAATTTTAAATGGGCATGTTAATTAGGTAAGCCAAAGGGGGCTTCTGGTTGCCGGACTTCAATATGTTGATTGCTCAATCTTGATATTCAGCCTTTGGAGGAGGAAATAGCCAAATAAAGAATAGACCTTGGTGGCTAGCTTTAGGAATGTAATCTAATGGCTTTTAGCAAGGCAGAAGGAGTAGGGAGAAGGACAAGGCCTACCAGAGCCATATCTGCCCTACCTGGGACAGCCACCAGTGTCCCTTCAGTAGTGGCTTGACTTAGCAAGTGTGCAGCCCTAACTTAGAACCCTGTTTATTATAATCACTAAATAGATAAATTCATAAGAGTATTGGATACTTATATATCTATTTCTCTGAGATACTGTTTCACAGCAGACTTCCTAGTGCTCTGGCATTTATAATCCTGCCCCTTCTTCTGTGCTGTTCCCTAAGCCACAGACAGATGCAGGAGCTGCAATATACATGTATCCATTGGGGCTAGGCTCCACAGGGTTTCTTGATCTCTGTACTGTGTCCAGTTATGGCTTTCTGTGATGGGCTCGATTTTCTGTAATGAGAAGCTTCTTTGATGAAGAGTGGTAGCTATGTTTCTCTTTTGGGTCTAAGTATAAGTTTTTGAATGCAATTAGAAACGATGGTGGCCCAGCCAAATGGTAGTAGTAGAATCTTCACTTAAAGTCCATGACCTCAGTAGCCCCAGAAAGCTGGCTAGGTTTCCAGTGCCAGGCATTATTTCCTTCTGTGTAGTGGGTTTTCTGTTCAATTAGACAGCTATTGGTTGCCACCCATCTGAGAGTGCCACTATTGCACTTCTCTGCATATCTTGTCATGTTGGTAGTTGTCGTGGCTGCTGGTGTTTGTATGGTTTCAAGGCTGACTGCTTTGTACTGAACAGCCAATAGGTGGGCTCATTTCCTAGGACAGGATAATTTTCCTTCTTTTTAACTGTCATTAGTTGCCTTTAGTTCTTTCTCTAGGGGTAGGAACCTTCAAAATTTAACTTTCCCTATAACATGTCTATCTTATTCATTGTCCAGGGCAAAGTGGTTAGCATTAAAACCATATACATGTCACCAACAAAAATGGACTCAGCATGTTCTCTATCTATCATCTATCTGTCCATCTGTCTGTCTCTCTGTCAATCTATCCACCACATATATATATACACACACACATTAATCAAATATATCAACTTAAGAGTGGAGGGAGGTAATAGGGGTTTGAGGGAAAGTAGCTGGGAGGGGCTGGAAGAAGGAAGGAGAGGGGGAAATATGACAGAATTCTAGTTCATTTAAAACATACTAAAATACAATTTACAATAGAGGATATTGCATGAGAACATTTTTTTTCTGTTTTGTATTGTCAGTTTCATTTATAGAATGGGTTTTAGTCAACCTCACCTACCACTACTCTCCATTCTCTCACTGGTGCTCCTCTTCTCAATGGAACCCCACTGCTTTCCTTTTCCTCTCTGCTCTTTTAAGACATTACTTTTCATTAATATTTACCATTTATATCTCCACAAACATTTCCAAACTTATAAACATCATAAAACAAATAATTTCTTACAGAAATATGTTATAATTGTTTTATGCCATTTTTAAACCACAGGAAATAAATCAAAGGATATAAAACACTATAATGGCACATTATGCACAATCTTCTGCCTTTAATTTTAAAAATCTTAGAGCCTTTAAGATGACCTGTGTTATTACATATATTAGAAAAAGAGGAAAATACAAACAAACAAACAAAAAATGTTTTCATAGATATATCTGTAATTCTCAGAATCAAATCATGGACCTCCAGGGAAGAAAGAATGGAAAATGTTGGTGGAGGTCAATAGAATTACGAAAATTGTAATCATTTATTTTCTGCTCATAAAATCTTTTCTTTGGGGAAATGTCTCTACTTTAAAAAAGACATATATGTATATATATGAGTGTCTCTGCTTTTAGTGTGTGTGTGTGTGTGTGTCTGCTTTTAGTGTGTGTGTGTATGTGTATGTGTATGTGTGTGTGTGTGTGTGTGCACATGCACTTGTGTATTGCATATGTGTGTATTCCCAATCTTTTGTGGCTGTAGAAGCATGAAGAAAAGTGCTGATGTTCTGTAACACTCTCTTTCCTTGTATCTGGGTCTCTCCCTGAGCCTGAGGCTCATGATTTCTGTCATGCTAGCATTGACAAGGTTCCCACCCAACCATCATAATCCACTTGTCAGTGCCCCTCTCCTACCTGTGGTTACAGGCTTGTGCAGAACTCTGGCTTGTTGTATTGGGTTGGGAACTGAACTCCAGTCTTCATGAGTGTGCAACAAATGTTCCAATTCCAGAACAATTTTGTCAACTCTTCTTCCAAGATTTTAGGGTACTTGAGAGATTTTCATGTCCATATGTTTTGTTTTCCAGCGGAGAAACAAATGGAATGACTGACACCATTTCACAGATGAATTGTGAAGTAGAAGATTACAGTATCATTAATTTAGGAAATCCTCTGAACTTATCACAAAGCATGCCATTTTGCTGTTTTATTTAGTATATAATCATATAAATTTTCACATACAATAAACATTCAGTCCCAGTTACCAAGGTTTGAATCCTGGCTTGTCATTCTATCTCTTGATCAGACTTTGGGTTGATATTTCTCATGTATAGAAGGGATATGTTTTGCATAGTTTTGAGGATGTAGAGACATAAAAGCTGAGCAGTTACATCAGAGTCATTACCAGTCTGCACAGTCACTTATCAGACATTAGAGTTGGCTTCCAACTGGTCCAGCATTCCATAATACCCACAATGTTTAAGAACACAAGGGACATCTGTCCTGTTTACTACTGCAAAACACAATTGGCTAAATATCAGCCTGTGAGGTTGTTTGTATGTATGTATGTATGTATGTATGTTTTGACAATATTTTTTTATCAAGAATGTAAAGCATGAACTTAAAAAAAGTAAATTGATAAAAGTTGTTGTGTGATACTTTGTTTGTGTTCTGACAAATAAAGCTTGCTTGGAGGCAGAGGATAGAACTGGTCACTAGTTAACCATAGAGATCTGGAGTTCTGTTGAGATTAGAGACAGGAAGTTATAATGAGGCAGAGAGAGGATCTAGGCCCTTTTGGTCAGAGAACAGAAGAGGTAGGAAGTCATGATGGCTGCTCCCCTGCTTCTCTGATCTTTCAGGTTTGCCCTGATATCTGACAACTGGTTTTTGGTTTTTTTGCTTATTAGTTTTTGACATAAATAGTTGTTGTATTATCTTTTTAGGGCACATTGACAACAGCAGGAAAGATCTGTAAATGTTCATTGCATACATAGTTTTTATTTCTTATTTAAAATTTTTTCTTTCCTTTTACACACCAACCTCTGTTCCCCCTCCCTCCTTTTCTCCCACCTCCCCCACCTAACCCCATCCTACCCCTATTCCCTTTTTATAGAGGATAAGGCCTCCCTTGGATAGTCAACACAGGCTGGCATACCAAGTTGGGGCAGAACCTAGCCCCTCCCCACTACATCAAGGCTGAGTAAGGCATCATACCACAGGGAATGGACTCTAAAAATCCAGTTCGTGAACCCGGTATGAGTCCTGGTCCCATTGTCAGGGGATCCACAAACACACCAAGCCACGTAACTTTCACCCACATTCACAGGGCCTAGTGCAGTACCATGCAGGGTTTCCAGCTGTCAGTCCAAAATCCATGAGCTCCCACTATCTAGGGTCAGCTATCTCTGTGGTTTTCCTCATTATGAACCTGACACCCCTTGCTCCTATAATTCTTCCTCCCTCTCTTCAATTGAACTCCAGTGTCTTTCCCAATGTACTCACTCATAAGTAAATATTAGACACAAAGCAAAGGATAACCAGGCTACATTACACAATCCCAGAGATGCTAGGTAAAGAGGAGGACACTAAGAGGGACACACACGGATCGGAGGTGAGAACATGAGGGCTCCAGGTGGCCAAGTTGGGGGAGAGATGGGGAAGGAGAGCAAGGGAAGAGATATCTTGACAGAAAGTACCGTTAAGTGCATAGGGAGAAATCTGTAGCTAGGGAAAACCCCAGGAACTCACAAGATTGTCTCCAGTTAAGACTCATAGCAATGGTGGATAGGGTGCTTGAACTAGCCTTCCCCTGCACTGAATTGGTGTCTACCCTAACTGTCATCATAGAACCTACATTTGGTGACTGATGGAAGCAGATGCAGAGACCCACAGCCAAGTACTTGGGCCAAGATCCTGACTCCTGGTTTTTATTGATAAGATGAATTAGATTTATGCTTCAAAAAGTAACACAGCTGGAGATGTAAGATCTAGTTAAGCTTAGAGTTATACTCTTTAAAGGTATTTGCCCCTTACTTATAATATATAACATAGAAATACATTATATATATATATACATTATATAAATATATATGTATATTTTTTCTGCAATTGCAATTGCTGTATACATTTTCTTTTCTCTTCCCAGCTTCCTCTCCAAGTCTCTCTGTTGCTCATCTTCTTTCTTCCCTCCACTCCCTCCCACTTTTCTTTCTTCTCTGCTTCCATCCTTAAAGATGGTTAAGCTGCTGTTAAAGTACTCAGTAACTATTGCAAGACTTTACTTTCACCTGAGTATTTCTAATTGCATCTCACAATTCAGCAACTTATAACTGCATATCTTAATAAGAAATAAAAAAATTAACAATGCCTTCCTGTATATAATCTGATGAAATTGTCCACAATTATGGTAACAAAAACACACTAGCTACCAACTACTAAATATCCCTGAGTACTATTTCAGTTAAAATTTCTTAATAAAGTATCTCAAGTCCTTGAAGAATGGTAAATTTTACTTTCTAAGATTAAGTGTATTGGCTTGATGATTGTAGTGACCAGGGGTCAAACCCAATTTCAACAGACATTATTCTTTGTTTTTTTTTTAATTTATAACTTAATTTAATTTTTACATATCAGCCACGGATTCCCCTGTCCTCCCTCCTCCCGCACCCCCCAACCTCCCCCCGGCGCACCCCCCATTCCCATCTCCTTCAGGGCAAGGACTCCCCTGGGCATTCAGCTCAGCCTGGTAGATTCAGTCCAGGCAGGTCCAGTCCCCTCCTCCATTCACCCAGGCTGAGCAAAGTGTCCTTGCATAGGCCCCAGGTTCCAAACAGCTAGCTCATGCACTAAGGACAGGTCCTGGACCCACTGCCTGGGGGCCTCCCAAACAGTTCAAGCTAATTGACTTTCTCACTTATCCAGAGGGCCTGATCCAGTTGGGGGCTCCTCAGCTATTGGTTCATAGTTCATGTGTTTCCATTAGTTTGGCTATTCATCCCTGTGCTTTTTCCAATCATGGTCTTGACAGTTCTTGCTCATACAATCCCTCCTCTTTCTCGCCGATTGGACTTTAAAATTATTTAATATTATTATTATCAGTAGTAGTAGTAGTAGTAGTAGTAGTAGTAGTAGTAGTAGTATCTCTATGTATGTTTTAGCCCTCAGGCACACAAGTGAATACCAGGACACAGCTTTGTGGAATTGCTTCTCTTTCCATCTTTACTGGGTTTTGGAGGCTTGAATTCAGATCTACAGGCTTGTAGAGCAAACATTTTTATCTGCTAAACCACCCTTCCTGTTTTTATTTATTTCATTAATTACTGGGGTTTCTGTTGTTGTTGTTTGTTTGTATATTTTTCTTTCTTTTTTAAAGATAAGTTTCTTATTTTTATTTTTATTCTTTTTTAAAAATTTTTATTATTAAAAAATTTTCTATTCATTTTACATACCAACCACAGATCCCCCTCCTCCCTCTTCCTGCCCCCCCAGCCTTTCCCCCTAACCCACGCCCTATTCCCACTGCCTGCAAGTCAAGGTCTCCCTGGGGTGTCAGCAGAGCCTGGTACATTCAGTAGAGGCAGGTCCAAGCTCCTCCTCGCTGCACCAAGGCTGTGCACGGTCTCACACCTTGGGCATGTGCTCCACAAAGCCTGCTCATGCATCAGGGACAGATCTGGATCCCCCTGTCTAAGGTTCCCCCAAACCATTTAAGCTAAACAACTGTCTTAAGTATCCAGGGTATCTAGTCCAGTCCCGTGGGGTCTCCACAGTTACTGGTCTACAGTCCATGGGTTTCCACTAGTTTGGCTGGCTGTCTTTGTACGTTTTCCCATCATGATCTGGATGTCCCTTGTTTGTAGAATCCCTCCTCTCTCTCTCTCTCGCTGATTGGACTTCTGGATCTTGGCCTGGTGCCCAGTGGTGGCTCTCTGTATCTGCTTCCATCAGTCACAGGATGAAGGCTCTATGATGACAGGTTTTGTGTGTGTGTTGTTGTTGTTGTTGTTTTTTTTTTAGATAAGTTTTTGTTTGCTTGTTTGGTTGGTTGGTTTTTTTTGTTTTGATTTTGTTTTTTTCTTTTTAAATATTTATAGTGTACTCTGTCCTGAAACTCACTTATATAGCCCACACTGGCTTGCAACTCCAGTCATGCATCCTGCATCAACCTCCTGAGCTCTGGATTGTAGGAGTGTGTCATCACACCCTGCGTGACTCGACTCTACCCTGTGAAATGCCCCATCACATTTCTTCCACTCTTCACAACAAACTGTTGTTTTTGCTGAAAATATAGCAGTGCCTGGGGCAGAAAATGTGACAAAATCAAGGAAGACATTTTATGCTTTTCAGAAGTACAGCCATAGTTGCATTGTTTTGCTAAACAATTTCACTAATTTTGCTTTTAGTAAAAAATGTAGATTTTTACAGTTGGGCATGAATATCCTTAATAAAATTATCTTAACTAAAATCTAGTGGCTTAGTCAGGGAACACAGTCTCACACACCTATATGTTTTACACACACACACACACACACACACACACACACACACACACACACTGACTGTACACATAATATATACAAAAGATAATAATGATGATACTGATAATCATTAGCTAGTGTCTATTAAAACTAGATATTGTGCATTAGATCAAGTACTTTCATAGTAATTTATTCATAAGAGCAATTCTAATTAACTTATTAACTTACTAATTAATTAATTTCAGCAATGTCTTCGCAACTCAACCCAGACTGGACTTGAACTTGTGATCCTCCCCATTCACCTCCCAGGTGTTGAGATTATCAGCATATGCCACCATGCCCACTTTCTTCTTTCAAAGTTATAAAATAGATACAGCTTTCTCCTGAGGTTATGGAAATTTAAATAACCTAGAATTTTCTCACTTGATATGTAATAATTATAATCATTTCTCCCAGGTTGTAAAACTGACCTCATTTTAATTGTCTTCAGTTAGGATGACACTTGAGAAGTAAGTCTTCTTTCATGTGACATAAAAAAAAATTAGTAATTATGGCTTAACATTTTTGAAAAACATTCTGGTAATTTTTAGTCACCTACCACTTACTGTAAACACATCTTCCATTAGCAGATTTCTAACTTATTTGCTTATAATTATGTGATAATATTCAATGTTTGTTTTTAAGTTCTGTGGGTCTGAGTCAAATTTTCTTAAATATATATGGAAAGAATCAGGGCACTTGCCTTTTTTGTTTTTAAATTGAGCTCTGAAACAGTTTCAGCATGGGGAACAGCATTCCTTTGGACAATTAATTTTGAATGGGAAAGGCGTTCTCTCTTTGGTTACATGGCTGGTTATATTTTGAAAAGCATATGGTGTTGCTGCTATTCTTAGTAATCACATGTCAAAGATTTCTGCCTTCCTGTGTTCCATGTTTGTCTTCAGGTTGCACCTATTACTATTTTGAACATAGTACATCTATTTGTATATACAGTCAATGTGTAATCAGGAAATATTGTATGGAATAAAGAGCTCCCCAAATGAACACATTTATCTGTGTTAATATTAAATCATGTTACATTGTATTTATAGGGGTAACAGGACATGGATGGATGCCTATTCAGTGAAAATGCATGGCATTTCAACAGTTACTGGTGGTGAAGATGTTAATGGGCGACATAACAAAGGGAATTTAACATGACTTGGGAAATTGACTTGGCATGAGAAAAAGTTAATTTCAGACTTGCCTCATTAATCAGATCTGCTGCCAGCTAAAAATTGTCACCTAAGTATATTGTGCATTATGCTGTTCAATGGTGATGAAGACGCTGACATTCAAAATAGGAATAATTGGGCCTGGTGCTGGGAGGAGTGGGATATGATGCAGGGAAAGGAATGCATTTATATCTGACCTTTTGCATGACTTGCCCAAGACACCTTGGGGTGGTACCTGTCATGACTAGTGGAGACTGAGGAGTCAATACTGTTTAAATAGTCTTGTCAGGAAACTGCTGGAAGCTAAAATTAACAATAGTTCCTACTACAAACAGGCCTTCACAATGGAGCCTGAAAATAAGGGCAAGCCCTGGGGTCTCAATAAAGCAGACACCAGGATGTGGAAATGCAGGAGGGAGGGAGAAGATGCCATTACAGGTACAAGTACAGCAGAAAGCCAGAATACAACTCAAGATGCTCAAGATGAGAAAGGTGCTATGGAGACGTTAATGGGTTAGTGTACAGACAATACATTTCTGGATGAAACTTCCATTGCTCCTACTCCACAGTGGAAAGGACAGTGTTATTGTTCCCAGTGTATGAATGAGATACATATTGCAGATGCAAGAGGGTCCTTACATCACTTTATAAAAATGTGTAGAAATTCTGAACTTAAGGGAAAAAATGTTAGTGAACAGATTGTATGTGTGTATGTGTGTGTTGTTTTCCCAAACAGAGTTTCTGTCTGTAACAGCCTTGGCTTTGCTAGAACTCACTTTGTAGACTAGGCTGACCTCAAATTCAGAGATTCACCTGCCTCTGCTTCCTAGCACTGGGATTAAAGGCATGAGCCACCATACCTGGCTAATGAACAGATATTTTTAAATAACCATTTGAAGTATATTTCTCTGTAATAAAATGTACAAATTTTAAGTGAGCATAGTTCAGTCAGATTTAGCAAATACATGTATAATATACCCATTATTGCAATCAGCATTGACAGCATTCCTGTCAACTTGTAAACCTTTCTCACTTCTCTTGTAAGCAGTTCCTTCAACAGCCCAGAGCCTTGGGCAAAATGTCATTTTCTCTTCTGAAACATGACTTAGTTATTGCCACATAAATAGAATTGTATGGAAGTATTTAGAAATGTCTTTTGCTTAGCACATTGTGTGTAGAGATTCATCCATGCTGCCACATGAATCAAGATTGAGCTTCTTTGCTGAGAAACCATTGGGCACACAGGCCTTAAATTCATCCACAAAACAAACAGTCTATATTTCATGTCTCTATATTTTGGAGCACAATACATAATATTATAAACATTCATATGTGTGCAGTTATGTATTTCTTTTTCTTAGATAAATATCTAGAAATTATAGAATGTATTATAAGCATATAGAACATAGACAATTGATTATTGATGCTTAAGAAGTTGTGTGTGTGTGTGTGTGTGTGTGTGTGTGTGTGTGTGTGTGTGTGTGTTGTTACATGAGCGCAGTGCTCTCAGAGGCCAGAAACTGGCATTGGATCCAATGATGCTGAAGTTCTAAGTAGCTGTGATCCTTCTACTGTGGGTGCTCTGCAACTGAACCTGGGTCCTCTAGAGGGACAAGAATTTCTCTTAACCATTGTGGTACCTCTCTAGTACTTTTGTCTTTTAATAGATGCATAGGAACATTAAGTGTTCAAATATTTTCACTCTACCACTGAGCCACACCCCTACCTACAGTTTGAATTTTGTGCATGTGTATATGAGGGAGTGTTATATGTATAGATGTATGTGTTTCCATGTGTATGGGTGTATGGGTACATGCATTTGTTTGCAGGGGAACAACAGAAGTTGAAGCCTAATACTTTCCTCAATTCCCCCCTTACACATTGCTGCACATTCTCTGCTTTGAATGCTGAGCTCCCTGATTTTGTGTGTGCCACCATTGCCTCTGTTTCCTTTAAGATCTACCATTTATCAGAATAGTATTTTTAAGCATCTTAGATTTATTTCCCTTTGTATCTTTTATCATTTGGATTTTTCTTTGATTGACGATTAATTATGGTGAACACGATGTATCTTATCATAACAATGTTTCTTATTTTAATATAGAAAGAATAGACATTACTGATCCTCTTCTATTCTTGATGGGTTTTTAATTGATGTCTAGGGTGAGTAACATAAAACTTCAAACACAAATATATTATTCCTTATCATTTTGCAACATGCCAGCTCTACAATTTGAAGGTCTAAAAATGATTTTCCATGATTTATATCAAAGTTTATTTTATGCATTTATTTTATATGCTGAATAGCTGATACAGTCTAAACAGGAGAAAATCTATCTGAGTATTGGAGACAACTGAATTTTATTCAATTATTATCTATCTGTCTGTCTATCTATCTATTTATGTTGTTGTTGTTGTTATTCTTGTTGCTTTGAGACAGGATCTGTCTATGAGTCATGACTATCCTGGAACTTGCTATGTAGACTAGGCTAGTCTCCACCTCACAGAGATCTGTCTGCCTCTACATCCTGAATGCTAGGGTTAAAAGCATGGATCGATACAACCAGTACTCACTTCCTATTATTTATTATATTGCTTTGGATAGTTTGATAGTCCACAAACTAGCTTCTGTCTCTGAATACTTAAATTTCATTTCTTCCTTAGTGACAATATGAGTGCTGCTCTTTGGAAGATATATTTCTATTAGGAAATAATATCTGTCCCTGCAACTTTGTCCTGTGCAGTTCAATTTGAGTTAGGAGCATTCTGGGAAATTGTTTCTGCAACAGAAAGCCTGAAGTAAGACAATTATATTTAGATATGGTAGTAAATCACAGAACTGCATTTCATTTAAATATAAATTGAATGGTTTCCCTTAGCTGGATGACAACAATACCCATAGCCACCCTAATACTGCCTGACATGAGGTAAAGTATGATGCAGGACAAGTCTAAATAGGGGATAAAGTTCCCTAGATCCCTTATGGACAACTGTTTTCAGTTTGTCAACTACTGCAAAGAATAGAAGACTATGATCACATAACACAAGAGAAGAATACTGATACACCCTCTGGGTCGTCATAGTGGAATCAGATGGGCAGCACTCTAAGATGAACTTATTAAAGTTTAAGAGTCTTCTGATTTTCCACCTGACACCCAGGAATGACTATAGTTCCTTAAAAATTGTAGAGACCCAAATAAGCATTGATTGTGGCCTTAGTTTATGTTTTAAGTAACTCTATTGTAAGGGCTGAGAGTTAGCATAGTGCAAGAAAGACACCTCATATGCTTACAGCTCTTATTATCACAATAGGGCAAAACTGAAAAGAGATAATGTTCCCCTAAATTCTGAGACACAAACTATACTGTTGGGTTTATTTTTCATATATACTTATTTTATTCTCTCTCAACTTTGAATGTTGCCAACATAGTAATCTTCATGTGTTTATTGTTATAATCACTGCTATTTTAATAATCACCATTCTTTTGCTGTTTCAGTTGTGTGATGAAGAAAATTTCATGTGAAGGTTGAGAAGTTTGCCCAGCCTCTACTGATGCTAGGGAGCTTGTATCGTGATTCCTAGGAAAGTCCATGCTTAGCAGAGGATGCACTGACAATTACCTTTCCTTCTTCATTCTACCTTTCAGATGCCAGAATTCCCGGCCTACATCTCCATGCTGAGATTGGTCACACTAAAAAAATCTTGCAGTCTCTTCAGATATTTATTTCTTTTCGCAATAATTGAGTTGCTATAGGAAAAGTTCTACCGAAATTTTCTCAATGACTCATTTCTTTCCTTCTCCACTTCCTCTTGATCCTTTGTTTCCTCCATTTTCTTCCTCTTTTTCCTTTTGTGTTTTTCTTTTTCCTACTATTATCACCATTACTTAACTCTATTGTCTCAAACTCACAACACCCTCCTTATTACATACAAGATAGATGTCACACTCCTTATATGCCAGCATGCTACAGAACCACAAACTATTACTTTCTAATCAATTTCTTCTCTACTTCCCTCATTTTATATTTAAATTTTTCCACATTCAAATATGTTAAATCTGAGATCAATGTGAAATTCTCATGCTGGACATGTCATAGTGCATGATGACTTCTATATCAATTCTGAGAATAGACTGCAACTTTTAGAAGAATAGAAAATAACTTATGTCATCTAGCACAGCATCAACTACTGGAAGCGCTGTATGAAAATGCACAGACAAGGACCAATCTAGCTTTACCCATTGATGTGCATATCATTTAAATATATCTTTTACTCAAAATCTCTAGTTCTCTGTGACTCTCTTGTCTAATGACAAAGGAGACATACAGAATCTATGCCATTCTCTATTTTATGCAGAGCTTATATAGTTATAGGCTGGGAAATTGTACAGGTTAATTTTAGTCAACTTGACACAAGCTGAAGTAAGTCATCTGAGAGTAGAACATTTCTATTGATAAAATGCCTCCATTAGAAATGACAGTAGGCAAGGCTACAGGGCACTTTCTTAATTAATGGTAGATGGCAGATGGACCAGCCCATTGTGGGTGGTGCCAACACTAGGCTGGTTTTCCTGGGTGCTATAAAAATATAGGCTGAGCAAACCAGTTATCACCGTTCCTCTATGTCAGGTTCTGACTCCAGGTTTTTGCCCTGACTGCCTTTGATAATGAATGAACGAACAGGGATATGGAAGTATAATCAGAATAAACCATTCCTCCCAAACCTGCTTTTGATTATGGTGTTTAATCACAGCAATAGTAACCCGAAGGTAGAAACATTCTGAATTGTACCCTACCTTCTTCCTAGATCAGGTCTAAACATAGCAATAGCTCATAAGAAGCTGTATAATTGAAAATTGAATACTAATAACACATAGCCAAACACACATGGAATTGTTTGTCATGGATATCCTAGAAATTAATTTGGCAACAGAGTGAGTATTTGAACTCTATGTAACTAAATGCTAACATTTTGCTTCGCTGCAACCTCAAAGCAGCCTGTTGAATCCTAGCACTCCAGAGCATCTACAAAAGATCACACTTAAATTAGTATCTCCAAACTCAGCCAGCCCTGTAGCTACCCCCAGAACATTACCCTTTGCCAATTATGGGGCTCATCTGTTCCTCTTTGCCATTTAGTTATTGAGCTTTTCTTGGCCAGGCACGCCACCCAGGGCCAGCCTGGGCATGAAGCTGACTATCTGGCCTTCATTAGCTGAATCTAATCCATTCCCTGAGAAAACACCCCCAAACCATAAAATGCATCTGTGTGTTGATTTTATTAGGTCATCTGATTGAGCAGATGCTGATGGCTCTAGAAAAGGAGGGTTTCCCCTGCCAACCTTAATTTGCACCGTTGAAGTTTCAGGCAGAGCCCATCAACACTGCTATTTCCACATTTTAACATGGCATTTCAAACCACATAATAATGTCTGAATCAGGAAACCTGAAAGCACAGAGCTATTTTCACCCCGTGGTTCTTATTTAACATGCCTCTGCTTCATATTCTATAGGCAGCACTTTGATATATTTGGTCCTTTTCGCTGTACAAGTGTCTTCTCATACCCTTATTTTAACAATTTTTCTACACCCAAATTATCACTGGTTTATTACTGAGCTCCTTCTCAATTAGGTTTCCAGATCTTTAGGTAAATTGATTTAACATTTGTGATAGTAACAACTCTCTAAACAGAGTCTCCAGGTTTAAAAAAAAAGGCAAAAAATACTGTTTTCATTGTTTATTGTTATGATATTTAAGTTCCCTCTAATAGTTTCCAAATATGGATATCTAATTTATAGTTAATTTGTTAGTTTTGTTTTATGTTTTGTAATACCAGGGATTAAGCCTAATGCCTCACCCATACTAGGTGAGAATTTTAATATTAAACCATAGCTTGACCTCCAATTTCTTTTTAAATTACTTATTTTATCTTCCTATATTAAGTTGGCTGATTAATTGTTCACAATATATTGTTGTAGTGTCAGAGACACTGTATTTGTAAACTTTGCAAACATTTTAAGACAAAATTTATTCCCTTATAACACCATTTCTTAGCTAATCATGCCATCTCAGGACATTCTTGGAGTACTTGTCTGGCACTGAATATTACATATTCTAAACAAACAAACAAAACTGAAATAAATCATTCTCTTAATTCTGTTACTTCCACCTTAGACATGGGGTTCACTCTATTTGTATCCCTGTACAGGCATGAAAATACTATTTTTATATGATAAAGTAGCTATAATTAAAATTCAATGTAGGATAATATAATCATTAGCCAAAAAAAAAAGCATGGAATGCTTTATTTTGTTGATTAAAAAGCTAGGAGATAAAAATGCCCTCCTGATGCTCATCTATGCCAGCTTCCTTCTCTAAAACCATATTCATATTCATGCTATAGGTCTTTGGCCTTATTTTTTCACTTCCTTTTCCAAAGTTCATCAGAAATAAACATGCAGTGGCTGAAATTCAGAAAGAAATCCAAGGAGCAGCAAAGTGGGATAGAAGGAACAAAGAAACTGCACCCCAATAGCATCCTCACACAGAGGATCCATGGCTGCCTTCTCCAAAAAGATAAAATGTTCTTCAGGATTTAGGCTTCCACAGAGAAGAATTAATTATTTCTGGCCACTAGATCTTGTTCTGCATTAGCACCTGGTTAATTGGCATCCCAGTGGCTTGCAAAAGTCATATAAATCCAGTAAAATGTATGTTCAGTCAGCTTGCCTAGAAAGGAAAAAAAAAATTCAATGTGACATGGCTCAAAGCCCTGGAGAATCAATAGGAGTTATCGGGCAGAGATTTCATTGTGTTTATATTACACACCTTGCCTCTTTCAAGCTGTTGCCTGGTTTTCTTGATCTGACATGTGGGAGTGAGGACAAAGCCAAGGTCAAAAACCAGGAGGTAAGCTAAAGGCTGGAGGCATGTTTGCATCTCTGTGACTAGCATGCCGAAAGCTGGGAAGTGTCTTGGATGGTTCTGAGTTCCCAACTCAATCCCAGTGCTATTTAGCAACAGAAAAAATGCTATTTTTATCAAAGTTATGTGGCAGGAAGATCTAGCCTGAAAGACGTTCATATTCTGTGACATGGTTTCTCTTTTATTATTTTCAACTACAGTATGCCTTTCCATAATCAGGTTCAGATCAATTCCCATTGGGTTTCTATTTCTGCCTCAATTCACTATGTGATTTGATAGACAGGGACCACAGGAAAAGGGAAAAAAATAAGTGAAAGAAGTGACTTAAGCAAAAAAAAAGACCCTTTCTCAGTACATGTGGTGATTTGTGTAAAAATAAATGACAATATTTCCAAAATCTTGATGTGTAATTTATCCTACTCACTGGTATACCCTTAATATATTTTTTTAAGTCTAGGTTATTTAATCATTATCATTTCTTCCTGCTGGAGTGGTCTTTTTTTCTTTCTTGCAAAAGGTGGCTGAATGTCTGTTTAAGCAAACAAACATGATTAATGCTGCCAGTTATGTTAGAACAGTATATACTTTTATCTGACTTCCAAAGCTCATCTTGTTGCATTTGTTTCCTGCTGGAGGTACCTGCAAGGACTTCCATTCACTTTGGCCATGCTGCCTGACTCAGGGTGGCTATCCACAAGGGGTTAATGAGCACAAGAAGTGTAATTAGTGTGGTTGAGCAACTGAAACTGGCGTTTTAATCTGGACCAGCCATGACTGAAATGCACACTGAATGTTAAAGACAATAAGAAGAGACACATCCCACTAACAGTTATGTCTATTATTGGTATGAAGTATACCAGATCCATTGAGTTAAATAAAATGTGTTTTTGCATTTTACATTACTTTTTTTGCTTAATAAATTTGATCCCTGCAAAATTATAAATTAACTCTGTGGCTTCCATTATATTTCTGTGGTGTGATAATACTCTGAAGTAAAAGTCTGGGTTTTCATTTGCCTTTTCAAAGTCTTCTAGCATTTGATTCAGACTCAAGCTATAATTTATTGGATCACTCAACCATTCACAAAACACTTCAAGTTGCCTCTGTTCCTTTCATGTCCTATAAACGTCTTTTTAGTATTCAAAAAAGAAATACTGATCTTTGTGCAATCAGTATACATAATTGAAATCTATATGTAATAAAACTGTGACAATGAACTACGGTAACATCAGACAGCAAAAAATAAGCACTGCAGACAAACCACACTTCAAAAGTCCAGAAAATAATTGAAATAATTGAGAACAAAATAGGAAGAGTCCTTGAAAGGAATTACGAAGAAATAATGATATCTTTAAAGAAGAACAATGTAAGAGCTATGCCAAAGCTGAAAGTCAAGATCTTGAAATGAATAAGAAAATGATAAGAAAGCTTACAGAGAGCAACATCGTCCATGGTCTCAGCCAGGATTTAGCCAACATTTTATGGTGATTACATTATTGTGAAACAATACTATTATTTTAGAAATAGAACTCAACAAAATTCACAGAGCATACTGAGCTTACAATCTCAAAGGTAAAACAGAGTGATTAGAAACCATAACCTTTGTTTCAAATAAAACACTTATTTGTGAATGTGGTGTGTGTGTGTGTGTGTGTGTGTGTGTGTGTGTGTGTGTGTGTTCATGTCATGTCTGCAAATGCCTGAAGAGGGAGTCAGATCTCATGGAGCTAGAGTTACAGCAGAGTTTATGAACTGCCAACATGGGTTCTAGGAACCAAACTTGAGTTTTCTGAAAAGCAACAAGCACTCTTATGTACTAAGCCATCTGTCCAGATGCAGTCCAACAATTTCTGATGTAGTTAAGAGGGAATATTAGGGTATATGCTGGAACAGAAATGGGGAAGTCCTTAGATTAAGAATTCAACAAGACATCCCTGCCCTGCTTGCTGCGGTTTGGCTCTGACTGGGACTAGCCAGCCAGGGTCCTTAAGGCCATGGCTGGCAGGAAGACATCCACAGACCCCCACCCCCCACCTCCCCCCACCCCCGCCACACCTTGTGGCTTCGAGCAGGTGGGCCTCATCATGATAAGTAAATGTGTGGTGGAGAAATGGGAGAGACAGAGAAACAGAATGGTTCATGGTAAAGATGGCGAGGAATAGACTGATGGGGGAGGTCTGTTTTGCTACCCTGGGCCATGGTGGTGTCTGGGTGTGATGCTGCCAAGAGCCATGTCTGAGTCCCTGGTCCTACAGTAACCAAAGTCTGTTGATGTCTGTGGTCCTGTTGCCATTGAGGTCCATGCTGATTCTAGAGGTCTGGGCCGCCTCCTGGGTCTGTGATTGGGTCCAGGGTCCACACTGCCGCTGGGGATGTGGCAATCTGGGTGGCCTTCACTGCCACTTGGGGCCATGGAGACAACTAGGCCCAAGCTGCTGCAGGGGATCATGTCTGGGTCTGTGGCACTATAGTGGCCACCGTCTGGATTGATGCATATGGTTCCTGTTGCCACCAATGCATATTCCCAGGGTCAGATCAGCCAGCTGAATGCAGGTTGGTGTCCGAGGGCCATAATGCAAGCAGATCTGAGTGGCCTGCACTGATACTCAATGCCATGGTGACGTCTGGGCCAGAGCTGCAGCTAAGGGCCATTTCTGCAGTCTGTGGCCACACTGCAGCCAGGGGTTGTGCTGATGTCCTGGGCTTCTGTTACCACCAAAGGCCGTGCAAACACCAGAGATAGGGGGTCCTGTTGGTGTCTGAGGGCCATACTACCTTTGGGGCCTGTGCCAATCTGAGTGGACTGCAGTGCCAACTAGGGCAACAGTGACATTCAGACCCAAATGCTACTGAAGACCCTGTCTGAGTCCCTGGTCCTACTATGCCTAGGTTTTGTGCTGAAATCTGAGTCGTGAATTGCCACTAAAGGTCACACAGAAGCTCAGGATTGGGGTCCTAACCTAAGGCCTTGGTGGTGTCCGGTGGCCATGCAGCCACCAGAAACATCCCGACCTGAGTAGCTAGTGCTTCCATCCAGAGCCAGTATGTTGTCCAAGCCCAAGTTGCTACTAAGGGCTATGTCTGGTTCTGTGATCTAGCTCCATCTGGGGAAGGTGCTGATGTCTGTGGCCTGTGTCACCTCAGGGGGCCTTAGGAACCATGAGAGATGAAGTCAGAGGGCCCCACTGAGCCGGCCCTGCACTTCGCTCGCCTTGGGAAAGCTGGCCTTGCCTCTTGCTGGACACTACAGCAAGATAGCTGCCTCCAACTTTCACAGGAGAGCTGGCCCCACCGACCCTGAGGGCATGGACTAACCAGCTCATCTACAGCTCAGGTCCACAACTTGGGCTTTGGGTTGGCCCACCCTAATATCTACCCCATCGAGCACCTGCTGGAGCTCTTAAAGGGACTGGTCTTTTGGAAGAATACCCAAAGTATCTCCAAGACTCAGGAAAGCTGCAGGATATCCGAGAACTGAGGATCCAGTGATGATGTGTACCAGGTACCAGAGGCCTTGAACTAGACCTGTTGCAGTGAACATTTGCTAGTAAATTTGATAGGACAAAAGGGTATACTGTATGGCACACTGAGGCCCCCAGTGCAACCAGGACAGATGAAGCAGTGTTAGAAAATCAGGAAAGGAGAAACAAAGAGGTTTTTCTTTCTTTTTTTTTTTTTCTGGTTGTTGTTGGTTTTGTTTGTTTGTTTGTTTGTTTGTTTTTTATTTGTTTTGTTCTAGTTTCGATTTGTTTGCTTGCTTACTTTGTTTTGATTTCTTCTGGGGGACGCTGCAAGAGTCAGGGGAGGATATGGGGACAGGGAGGTGAATGGACTTGGGGTGCATGATGTGAAACTCCCAAAGAATCAATAAAGAAGTTAGATTAAAAAAAAAAAGAGTTCCTCAAGAGAAATCTAGATCAGAAACTAACAGCAAGTGTTCTTAAATGCTAATGATGAAAGACTTGAGGCATAAACATTATTGCCTTGTTTGAAATCTAAAGCAGGACTGATCTCATCAACGCAATCCTTGCATGCACATTTGGATTATAGGCTGATGCACTATTTTTCCATTACTGTGATAAAACATCATAACCAGGAAAATTTATAGAAAAAGGGTTTATTTGGAGCTTTCAGTTCCATAGCAATAATAGCCTATCACTATTATGGTTGGTCGTGTGGCAGCAGACAGACTTGGCACAGGAGGAGAGCTCACAGCTCATCACCGCCTCACAAACAGGAAACAGAGAGTGCCATAGGAATGTCTCAACTCTTTTGAAGCCACAAACCACTCATAGTGACACACCTTCTCCATCGCCATATTTTCTAATCTTTCCCAAACAATGTCCACCAACTAGGGACTATGTATTCAAACATATGAGCCTGTGGGGGCCGTTCACATTCAAACCACCATATTCTACTCCCTGTCCTCCATATGATTGCGTTATGATTCTGGCCATATCATAATGCAAAATTCCTTTTTGTCTGACTTCATCATCCTCATAGTCTTTCAGTGTCAACAATATTTAAAAGACCATTGTTCATAGTTTTCTGAGACTCAAGCAACCTTTTAATTTTAATCCTTTGTAAAATAAAGAAACAAATAACATATTTCCAATATGCAAGCAGAGAATGCACATTATCATACCCAAAGGGAGATGATGGAAGGCAGTGAAGAAATACTGGACTAAAGCAAGATTGCATCCAGGAAGGTCAAATTACAAATCCTTTAGTTCCATGTCCAGTTGTCAAAGTACTTAGAGTTGTCTTTCCAGATTTGTTGATTTCAAACTAAAATTTTGTCTTGGGCTGATTTTACTCCCTTTCCTTGGGAAATGTGTGATAACTCTGGCCTTCCCAACAAGCTGGGGATTCCAAACACGATCCTGCTTTCACAGCTTCTAAGACCATACTTTCAGGGATCATCCTACAGTTCATGCATTCACAGGTTCCTGCAATAAACTCCCCAGGGCCTCTTGCTCTCTCCAGATCTTCATACAGGGAATGAATGCCTTGCAGCACATTGCCTGCCAGCAGTGATCCTTGTCAACCATGGAGGAAGATCCTATAAGCCCTTTGTTCATGTATCCCACATGACTCTAAAGCCAGAACCACATGGAAGACACTGCCAAATTTGGCCAATAAATTGAGAGTGATTCCTGTCCCCATTTGCAGAAACTTTGATTTTGTTTTGTTTTGTTTTGTTTCTAGGAGCAGAAAATTCCTTAGGCCTTTTTCTTTCACAAAGTGGAAGCTTACTGTGGGGGAGAGGAAAAGAGGGTGTGGGGTTATGGTCTTGCTCTGAGGTCATCTTTCCCTTCATTTCAGGGTGTATAAGGCATCAATTTAAATCTCTTTGAAAACAAGTCTTAACTCCAATTGTTAAATTTTCTGATGCCCCTTTCCTCTTGAAATTGTACATTTTGTATTTCTTTTTGGGTACATGCTCCTATTTCAAGGGAAATCTGTATTAGAGTGATTACTAACAACAATGTGACATAGTTGATATTAGGTAGTATTGAAACCTTCTCCATAGAAGAATTTTGGCTACTTTAAAATTAATCCTGAGGCACGTTCTTGGGACATATCTGAAGACAGCCTCGTGTGTGTGTGTGTGTGTGTGTGTGTGTGTGTGTGTGTGTGTGTGTGTGTGAAAATATCTCAATAACAATGTCTTAGCTCAGTTGCTGCCACTGTGCCCTTCTGAAACCTCCTGAGCTTCACATTTTTCTCTTAGCACTGTCTTCTCAGCTCCTATTAAGATAACCCATTAAGCTCTGCTTGTACCATTCAAGTACTTTTCTAGTCCAAAGTCTCCAAGTCTCTCACATTCCTCCACAAATCAGTATCATTTTTTTCCCATAGGGGTAGTCCATTTTCTGTGGTTCCATCTTCTATATTAGTTATAATAATGACCAAGGCAACTTATAGAGAGAAGGGTTTGTGTCTTACAGTTATGGGAAAAAGAAGTACAAAACCATCATTTCTAGTGAACATGGTAACAAGTCAGCAGACATGGGGCTGAAATAAATATCCACAAAGAAGAAAGAGAGAGTAGACTGGCAATGATTTGTCTTCTGAAATTTCCAAGCCCTCACCCAGTGACACACATCCTTTAACGACATCACACTTATCTTTCCACAGACTGTGGACCAAGTATTCAAGTATGATATGGAGGCCATTATCACTCAAAACATGACAGCCCACAACAAATCCAGGAAGTTTTAAAACACCTTGCTGATGAATTTAGTTATACCTTAGGAGGAATATGAGAAATATACTAAGCAGTGAAAATATGAATCCTAAAATATGTATGGAAATAACACTTTCCTAACATGGCTTTCTCTTGACCACTACAAACACTATGGAAAACATCAAAATTTAGAGTTAGTTTTTAAAGACCTGACAAGAATGAAAACAATAGAAAATGTCTGGGTAGATGTTCAGTCAGAATCTCTTTAAATAGACAGATGTCAGTATTCAGGTGGTTCATGTGGGTGAGGGTAATAAAAGCTTGTGAATAGAGAAAAATACTTATTGGAACACAGATTGTTGTTCGAAGGGGTGACTTGGCAAATTTGAATAGGAAGCCCCCCTGAGCAACATGGTCCCAGCTCTATGAAGGCTGGTTTACCAACCAACACAACAGATCTTTTCAGAGGGAAGCAGCCATTTCAGAAGCCTTAATGGGTACATAGAAAGGCTGTGATTATTAGGAAGTGCTAAAAGCACTCACTGGCAGCTTCTATAAACAAGAATTAGAGCAACCACAAATAACTAGGGGCACTGACATTTGTTAGTATTCTGGGAAATGGTTAATCTATAGAAAATGGAAGTCTTAACATTGACTCTTCCAGACAGCTAAACAAAAACAGTGTAAAATATAGAGCATCCAGGTAGGGTGACCCACATTTAGTGATCTCCTGTGCTCCAGTCATATTCAAGTGGATTCACTCATGCAATTCTATAAAATAGATTTATTGAAGCATTCTTCATACCAGTAAACCGACTTTCAGAGGTGTAGGTTTAGGAAGAAGTTTAACCCAATACTGACAGGTCCAGGAAGTGCATGCATCAGGGACATGTCAATGTTGGCCTATGTTCTCCTCTTGATGTTACAGTTACGGGACAAGATAGGAAATATATTTATCCAGCAGATAATTTTGAGAGTCAGATAAGATACATCCCGGGATAAATGAGTTAATCAGATCCTCTTGGCTTCCACTGAATTCTTTCTAATGAAGGTAGGCTAGCAAGTGGACTAATGCTCTACTTGTCTAACAGTGCCCTGAGTCCCATTAACACTAAAATTACCTGGGGAGCATTTTAAATCGCTCTAATGCTTTAATTCAATTTGCCTGGAATGGGATAGGTACATTAGTATTACTCAAAATCTTCCCCAGTGGTTCTGTGATGCAGCTATAATATATCCATAATGCCAAAATTAATCATTTTCCCAAAATTGGGATGGTGAAAATCACAGCAATATTAGCAATGCATTTTTGTCTTTTTTAGAAATAGTACCATACTTGCACTGAAAAAAAATCACTCTTTCCAGATTGATCTTTTCCTGATGCTTTTAGAAAGAATATAAGTTTGTGTAGATGGAAACTGGATGGATATGCAGCTGGAGTGCTTCCCACAATGCAGATATACTGTCCTCTCCAAGCTCCAGAAGGATGAAAGGAACAAATGCTACATGTTGTTTAGTTAAAGTAAGAAAGGCTTGCTTTATCTAATCTTGGGATTGCTGGAAGGCCAAGACTTTTTCCTACTGAGTATAGGAAAGGTTTAAGTATCCCAGGAAAAAGCAGATAAGTCTTATTAAATAGACAGAGGAACTAGTGGGTGAGGGTTGTGGAGTTAGAGCAAATGGAAATGTGAGCAGATGTGTATGTGCATAGCCTGCAGATGCTTTACAAGACGATGTGTGATGGTCACACTCTGCTTACCATGGAGGGCTTAAGGACAGATGGCATGAACTAGTACAGATGATAGATGTCTTTTCCCTTTATCTTCCCTTCTCTTCTTTCCTGCTTCCCTCTTCCCTTGCCTTCTGTTTCCTTTTATGAGAGCTACATGAGAAATTGTGATGTTGATCTTAGAACTTTTTGCATGGTGATGATGAAGTGAGGCAGAAGCTCAAAAGTAGGTTTTCCTGCCTGTCTTATCATGACACCATGACAAGTACCCTTTCATAAAAAAACATAGATATTAAGTTAGATCAATTGAAACATCCCTATCATGTTAGTTACTTTTCTATTGGTGAGATAAAACACCATGAAAATAACACTTATAGAGGGAAGATTTTATTTGGGTTAATGTTCTAGGGAATTAGATTTCAGGATGGTGGAGCAAAGGCAACTGGAGGCAGGCACAGAAGCTTAGGCTAATGTCGTGAACCACTAACACAAAATCATAGAGAATCAACTAGAAATCTTATGCATTTTTAAACTCTCAAATCTTGACCCCCAGGGACACACTTACTCCAGCAAGGTGACACCTGTCAAACCTTCCACAACAGTGCCACTAGCTGGAGATCAAGAATTTAAATGCCTTACACTATAGGGCACATCTTATTCAAAGCACACAACTTATGTATTCACTCAGAGAATCAAGAGTTGCACAGGTTACCATCGTAACAGTGGCTGAGCGAGGGCTCAAGCTAAAGCCACTGCAGACACTGACATCTGTAAGACCACACTGTCATGCTCACTTCCTTTCATCATTATCTCTGCCAGCCACTAATAAAGTAGGCACAGCTAATTAGAGTGTAATCATGATCTTTGTTTTATTCAGGTGTCCAAAACATGCTTTATTCAGGTATCCACAACAAGAAATGTCCATAACTTTGGGAATAGAGAGGTAGTTCATCTCTGGACAGGTCAAATATACTTCACAGTGTTGCTTTCTATTGAGTTTAGGAAGAGGAAAAGAAAGCAAATAATTTGCAATCTGTGTCTTTGCTGACAATAGAAAATTTCATTTCAGACCTAGCATCTCTTCTTCTTTCCATGTGCCTATTGTCTTTTTATTCTTAGTTAGTGGTTTTCAATTTGAAGCAGGCTTAAGAATAATACAGTGTTCTGAAAAATTACAGGTCTTAGGGGCAAAGCCCTGTAATTCTGATTCAAGGACTCCAGGTTACAGCCTGCGACAGACTCATTTTAAAGAGTGTGTTAGCATGCTTTATGTCACTGTGTCCAAAACAAAGAAAAACACTTTAAAACAGGAAGCATCTATTTTTGCTCGTGGATTCAATGCATAGTCATTTGGCCCTATGATTGTAGGCTTGTTGTGAAGTAAAACATCCTGGCAGGAGGAATGCTGGAACAGGTTTCCAACCTCATGGCAGGCAGGAAGCCAAACTTAGGGGAAAGAGGTCAAGGTAAGCTATATCCATAAAAGACCCATTTAGCTTGAACTATAGTCCCTCCAACCAGACTCTACCATCCACAGCTTCATGGGTTTTCAACATTCTGTTCAACTTAAATTTAGAATCTATTAATGGAAGAAAGCACAGCCCTTGTGATTCAGTTTCTTCCCCCTAATCTCAGTCTCTGATCACTGCTCATTCATGAACTGGGCACTCAATATGTGACTTTTTAATGGGGATGTGGCAGGGACATTTCCAATCCAAGCAAAAACTCTCCACATAAGCCTGCTATTACTTAGACACCAGTTTTGAGAATACTGTTCCAGGTTTACTAGTGGGTTTAAATGTGAAAATATAGTAGTATCATTTAACAATGTTGAAAACTGTCAGTCCTTCAATGACAGCTGATGCACAATGTCTGAACTAAATAATTTCGGGGTTCTATACCAGTTCTTTACTCTGAGAGGTTATATAAATTATGTTTCTCACTGAGGTAACAAAATGCCTCTCAAAGCGAACTTAGTAAAAGAAGTGTTCTTTCTAACGAGTTTGCAGGTACTCTACCCCATGACTGCAGGGTTGAAAGAAGAGAGCTGACCATAGGCATTTGTAGACTAGAAGCAGAGAAAGATATATGCTGCTTCTCGACCTTTTTTTTTTTTTTTAATCCTTTTCACTCAGTCTGGAATTCCTATTTCATGGAATGGTATACTCTATAAATAGAATGACTTTTTTCATTATAATTAAGCAGTCTAGAAACTACCTCTCAAACAATACAATATGTTGTGTCCTCAGTGATTCAAGATTTTGTCAAAATGACAAACAATATTAACTATCACAAAAGTTTTCAGAAAATACAATAATCTAGACATGTTCATCATCAGTCAAATGGCTAGTTAGTTTCATTTATTTAACCAGAAATTGATATCACTTAAGGATGTGACCCAGTGATCAGTCATTCGGTCTTTTTGTTTTCTGGGTTTTTTTGTTTGTTTGTTTGTTTTTTATGCTCAGAGTTTTCACAAGATGTTTATACTATATGAGAAAGAAGAGACAAGGAGACTTGCATGTAAGTCCAAGATCTTCCATTTATATGAGTGTGAACTAAATACAACCTAACAATAAAATTTACTATTGTATGCATATCTCATGTGTTTAACTTTTTTTCTAAATGTTTTTCAAAGGAAGAACAGTAATGTGCTTCACTCATATGTCTATATTTAATTAACTTTATTTATCTGGTACTTACAGATGTAGCACAATTGTTTCAAGGTGTTGTACATCCTAGAATGGGGGCAATACATTTTTTATGAAACACGAAATAAAAAGGTTCTTTTTGTTAATAAAAGCAAGACACCATTCACTGCAATGTAAGTAAAGGTAAAAGCTGTAATAGACAAGGCTATGCTTCCCAAGGCTTCCTTCATTTGTTGTCAAAAAGAGAAAGGCAGGGGCTGCCAGTAGAAAATGTGGAAATGACAATTCCAACTAGAAAGGCTGTGGGCAAGCAATGTTTATTTCCTTTTTCCTTTTCAGCTGCATGAAGTGGGTTTCCAAAATGGATTCTCTATAGAGTCAAAGAAGCAATAATCTAAGAATAGTGCATAGGCATGCTTTTGATGAAATGCAAAGCCTGAGACTCCTGATCATCTGTAAGTCAAGTGAGCACTGAAATTAAAGATTCCCCAAACTTATGGTGGACTTGGAGCGCTGAGTCCTCCGAGATTCCGCAGGCCCATCATCAGGGTCAGGAAGGTAATGGATTATACATGCCAAGCAGGATGCCACGTGGGTGGTTTGACCTGGTTCATCTCTACAGAGTAGGAGTTGTCCTTAATATCCAGCTGGAGGCTGTACATTCACAGCAGCATTGAAAGTTTTCTCTAAGAAGCCCTGATTAGAGAAAAACGCTATTTTATAAACCCGGTATGGTGGATTTGCCTTGTTACTGCTTGGTATTGGGAAGCTGGGTCTTATACTTTCTGAAGAACAGAAAATTCTGATGGATAGTAGGAGACTGAAAATTTCAGTTTGTTTTACATACATAATGTCTCTTTATCACCACAGCTATTCCCCATATGATAGTCATAGTGTTAGCTTAGTTGTATTTATTTATTTTTTTGTTTAGGTGAGGAAACAGAAACTTAAAAACATAAAATGGCTATTTCTTGCTTAAGGTCACCTGCTGGGAAGGAATAAAATTAGGGTGAGGAGGTTTGGATTATAACTTTGGAACTGTGACTTTTAAACACATTCATTTAAACTTGATTTTTATTTTTGATTGGGTACAATAATTCTATGTAGAATTCTGATGTTTCAGGCAATAGAGAAATTAAATCCTGAAAAGGTGTTCACAAAAGGCAGCACAGTGGAATTGCTGAGAATTGCCTTTTAAAACACTTCTATTACATTTACTTGTGTGTGTGTGTGTGTGTGTGTGTGTGTGTGTGTGTGTGTGTGTGTGTATCAGAGGACAACTTGAAAGGAATAGTTTAAAGAACCTCCTTCTTCATGTGGGTCCTGGGATCGAACTCAGTTCACTGGGTTTTCAGGCAAGCACCTTTATTCTCTGAGCCATCTTGCTGGTCCCACTGAGATTATTCTTATCCATTAATATATCAAGTGTTTCTGAAACTTCTGGCATTTGAATATCTGAGCTAGAATTGAATTATTCAATCTTCCTAACTTTTTGCATAAAATAATATGGAGTCATGTTGGGAACTATCTTTTAATACATGTGTTTGACTTCTGTTGAAACAGAAAACTCTAAAACATTGTTCTCTATTTCTGTTCTAAATTACTGTCATGATATATGAAGGAAACATTTACTCAGCAGGCAACCTTTGGAAAAGATAAATAATTCTTTGACTTTTTAAAAAGTATCCTGTTTATTCCTCCTCTCCCTTCCTTCTTTCTCTCCTATCCTTCCCTCACCTCCTTGCATCATCTCTGAGGAATCCAGCTAAGCATGAATTGGCTTTATTAAGCCTCCCACCTTCTCCACAGATTTTTGACAGATTCTTCCTTAATATTTGGTTGCAAATTAGGTCCCCACCTCCCCACAAGTCTTCATAGCCTCCAGTTTCCTGAGAACATGTTGAAAAAAAAAACTAACTGTAGATGTGAAGAGGAATATAACAAGAGCAGAATGTCCATGGTAGGAAAGAATACAGTATGTTCCAAATTTGATGCCAAGTCCTGTCAAGTTTGAACACTCATGAATTTCTCTGTAATCTCATGTGATGATCATAGTGTTTGTCCATTTTTTTTAATTTTTGGTGAGGAAATGGAAACTTAGAATGGATGTTTCTTACTTAAGATCACCTGCTGGGAAGCAATAAAACCAGGGTAGGGATTTGCATAATCACTTTGTACTGAAACTTTTAAACACTTCATCTAAACTTGACTTTTTTTTTTTTAGGTTCTCTTTGGTGATTTACTCTGTGAAGTTTTTGTCTCACTCCTTCAGACTTATAGGATAGCTGACTAAAATGCCACAGAAGGAGTCACAGCCTGACTGCATGAGTTGGTGTCAAGGAGAGCTCATGAACACCCATACACGCCGAACTTTTACATTCTGGAACCTATGAAGGTATCTTGATTTACAAAAGAAAATCCATTCCTGAATATAATCTAAAGAACATGTCTTATTCACATATATTAAATTAGGGTATTTATCTTTCATACATTAAGCAAGAACTAAGCATATAGTTCAATGAAGTTATGTATTACAGCATGATTCATGATCCAAGACTGATGTGTATAGAAATCCACATCTCTGACTCACTGCCTCATGCAAAAACCAACCATGGGAGGGAGAAGTTGAATTTTAACTAATTATATCTTAGACGTAAATGAAAACAACACACTCGCAAATTTGTTTTTCTCTTTTATCTAAGGAAAAAAAATAAACTGGTAAACTGGGGTAATTGTGGCTTTTGGAACGAGGAGAATTTCAATTAACACCTGGTCACTTATGAGATGTGGGGAATACTATTACCCAGTCTCAATTCCCTGCCTTCAAATGGGGTTAAGAGTTTCTAAGGGATTTGAGAAGAATTAGCTGTATAGGGGGTCCAGTGAGTACTTGGGCATGTGGAAGAGAATTAGTAAACATGTTCCAACCTTTCTTTTCCCCCATCACTAAGAGAAGCAGACAAGCAGTTCTCTACAATCCCTACCACTAACTCCCAACTTTAAAGAAAGTCCTGAAAAGACTGTGATATTTAAACTTTTTCTACATGTTTCCCGTCCTCACATGTGAATGCACCTACAGCAACTTTCTTTTCTTGAAAAAAATATCAGATCCAGAAAATTCAATAGTGGTTACAACATATTGCAGTTATCCAAGACCATCTAGTCTCTCCTCTGGAAGATAAGAACTATTCGATCAGATTAGATTTACTCAACCCAGCAGTATGTGTTCTCTCCGTATGTGAGGGCTCAGAGGCAGGTCTTCCATCCCCTTGTCTTCTGCTTCCCTTTCCTCATCCCTTATGCTCCCTTCCATCCCCTGGTCTGTGTTACATGGTTTGATATTGTTTCTCTTTTGCATTTTGCCCCAGCCTCTCAGTACCTGTCTTCTTCCAATTCTTCTTCTATTATTGCACAGAGTTCCATCAGAACTTGGTCTGATGGAACGGGGGACTCGATGAAGTGAAGGAAGAACAGTTTGGGATGGATAGCTTGGGTGTTAGCCAAGCCAATGCAAGTCCCAGCTCTGTCACTTAGCAGCTGAAATCTGCAGTGAGGTGACAAATGACTCCAGGGCACACTTTCCATTTCTGTGAAAGTGATGTTAATATTATATCGATTACCTTTGTGGCCCGGATGATACAGGATGGAAATTAAATGGAAAGGAGAGGAAGGGAGAAAAGATAGTACCGGAGGGAAAAATGAGAGGAAAAAGCAAAGAGAAAAGTTCCATTTAAGTACTTATATGTCACGTTATAGGCTGATGTGCATACAGATGGTATTTAATACACATGGGTTGCATAGCTGGTGTGATGCAGAATCACCACCAACAATTCTTTGGCACAGTACTTTCTGATTGTTGTGTTTATGTATGCATTTCTTTGTTTCTATGCATTTTTTCCTGAGCATTCTTGCTGACACAAAAATA
Source organism: Peromyscus maniculatus bairdii (assembly GCF_049852395.1). NCBI lineage: Eukaryota > Metazoa > Chordata > Mammalia > Rodentia > Cricetidae > Peromyscus > Peromyscus maniculatus. The sequence goes on along the minus strand of NC_134856.1, from coordinate 3,608,030 downwards.
GATCATTCAATTGGGTGGTGGCTGCGCACGCCTTTAATCACAGCACTCAGAAGGCAGAGGTATGTGGATCTCTGTGAGTTCCAGGCCAGTCTGGTCTACATAGCAAGTTCCAGGACAAGGCTACACAAAGAAACCCTGTCTCAAACAGACAAAGGCCACTCATATTTATTGCTAAGCAAGTCTCAGTGATGTTATTCAAAGGATCAGTAATACCACAATTTAGAAAATTAGTAATATCTAGTCATTGAGATATTCTAAGATGATCTAGTACAGCCCTTTGGTTAAGCAAGAAATTTACTAAGTACCTGTACATACTTTCTTCTCCTATTTAGCATAGTTTTGCTAACATTTCTAAATAACGAGTCTCCAGACCACCCAGAATATGTTTCTTATTGCAGCTACTAATGTTTTGTCATGATGTTTACTATATAGCCCAGATTGGCCTTTGCCTCCAGACACTCCCACCTTGGCTTGACAAGTGCTGAGGCAGGTTTTGCACGCACTGGCCATCACATCAAGCTCTAGTTTGGTGTGTGTGTGTGTGTGTGTGTGTGTGTGTGTGTGTGTATTCATATGAGCAAACGTGTTTACATGCATGCCTTCCTGAGCTTGTGATGGAAGAAGTCATCTTTGGGTGTTTGTTCCTCAGGAGGAACATTTTGTGTATTTTCTTTTTTATTGACTTATTATTATCATTTTCTTTTTTATTGACTTTATTATTATTATTATTATTACTACTATTTTCTGTATTTGAGTGTTTTGTTTACATGTCTGTGTACCACAGGTATACATTGTGAGCAAGAAGCCATAAGTCAGCGTTGGATCCCCTGGAATTGGAGTTATAGATGGTGACAAGCCACAATACATGTGGTAGGAACTGAACCAGAATGGTCTGGAAGAACTGCCAGTACTCTTAACCACTGAGACATTTCTCTAGCTCCACTTTATGTTTTGTTTCTTTGTTTCTCACTCTCTTGTCTGGAGTTCACCAAGTAGGCTTCCAGCAAACCCCAAGGATTTACCTGACCCCGCCTTTCCAATACTGGGACTAAAAACACACATCCTCACACTATATGTATATATAGATGATAAGAGTCAAACTTGGTGCTCAGGTTTGCAGGCACAGTCAAGCAATTTACCAACTGATCTGTCTTTGCAGTGCCTGGCGCTGTTTTAAATGCTGAAATGTGAAGGATCTAGTAGGCTCTAAAGAATTCTAGAGAAGTTTATATATTGATACAATGAGAAATGGGTTTAGTGTTCTGATGTTGCTACTCAGCTCTATTTCAGCCCCATTGTTACACCAACTCTAATTATAGCTATTATTTCTCATCGTCTTTACCAGCGTTCCCTATTGTCTCTGTCTTTTCTTGATATTAAGAAACAAAATTGATCTTCAGACTATTTGCATAAAAATGTGTATTGTTATGAGTTGTGAACCTAACCTTCTGTTCATATACTAATCTGAAATTGATTAAAGAAACTATATAATCCATTTAATTGTGCTTTTTCTAAGAATTTCACAAAGACTTTTTTAAAGGGAGACAGAAATGACCTATGCCACCGTGATTATCATGTAATGTCATGTATGGGCAATAGAAAATAAAAGTTTGTATTATCAAAATATTAAGGTATCTAGAATTTCATCCTATTTACATAGTTAATATTTTTTAAAGTTTGGGAGAATATTCTTATTTATTTGTTTCATTTTTATTTTTTTTTAAAATTAAAAGCTGTGTGTGTGTGTGTGTGTGTGTGTGTGTGTGTGTGTGTGTGTGTGTTGTATTTGTGTTCTCATGGGTATACAAGTCTTCCTATGTGCACATGGAGGCCAGAAGTCAGATTCACATGTCATTCTTCAGGTGACACATCCCTGATTTATTGAGAAAAGAGCTCTCTCATAAACTTTGCCCTCACCAAGTAGGCTAGGCGTTGGGCAGTGATGCATCTGCTTGTAAATGCCCTCTCGGGGCTGGGATTATAAGTACACATCATCATAACCCAGTTTTTCTACATGGATACTGAACACCAAATTTTAGTCCTGTGCTTGCAAAAGAAGCACTGTTTTGGGTTCTTGTTTGTTTGTTTGTTTTTTGTTTTTGTTTTTGAATGAGTCATTGTCCCAGACCCACACTTCGTTTTTATATAAAAAAAATTCTCTTATTATGTCAAATTAAGAATAACAAACAACAGAATGATTATAAGAAATAAGTGAATATAAGAAATAATGCCAGGAGATTTCTGAAAATCAGCTTCACCACCTTCATCTTCTTCCTCCTCCTTCTAATTCTAGAAAGATTGTAATGGTAATTGCATTCCTGTGGCTTCTAATGGAAAGTTTAGCTGCAGGAGAGACATTGAGAAATGAGAAAAGTCAGATTTTTCCTTTATCCACACCTGCATAAGATTGTCAAAATCCCCTATCACTTTAGCCTCAATGCTTGAGAAGTGTGATATTGATTGCCATACTGCAGAAGCCAGTCTCATAGGCTGCATCCTCAGGAGCATCCACAATGATGGTGGCAAATGATGGATGATTGACAGGGTTTTTTTTTTTTTCTGACAAGTCTTTCATTTGACATTAGTTCTCCAATTACTTTTCTGTTGGTGGCTCCCTGATTTGAATGTAATGTCCAAATACCAATAGGTTCCTAGTTTTGAATAAGGCCACTCATAAAATTTTCTCACATAGTATGTATGTAGAGAATGGAATTCTTTTGCTTATAATAAAATTTCTTGTGTAAATTGGTTCCTCACACTCATCTGGCAATCATGTATCAAGTGTGGGACAGTCAGTACTCTCTCCTGTTCAGTCATGCATGGATCACATACCTTGTTCTTGCATACAGAACCACAATCATCTGCTATTATTTGTACTTCATTAATTCTGGAGGTGCTAGGTGCTACCTGTCTCAAGCCTTGCCCTCTATTGTACATGAAGAGACAGCATTAACTTCACTTCATCAGACTCCAAATAGACTGAATGACGAATTCTAGCAATTACTCTAAGATAGAAATGACGATACTCTGACATATAAATAGCAACATCTTATGGACTCATATGAGTCAAGACACCTGTCTTGATGTTCTTGTTCATGAGTTTCTTAAACTAGGAAGTCACACAACAAACAGGCAAAACATTAAAACAAACCACATACTTTTGATGTAGAATTTTTTTATATTTATTTTCTAAGAAAACACAAATTAAAGTTACATATAAAAATGAGGGAGGGTAAATTGCATTTTAATTGCATCATGGAAATGTCAGAGCTTGGTGTGGATATACAAAGTATCCCCTTCATTTTCAATAAGAAAATAATGATGTAATCTAGATCATGTAGTCATAATTAAGAGCTGCTCCAAAATCTTGATTTGGAGTTAATATCCAAAACATGCTTATAGGTTGTTAATACCAACACCTGGAGAAAGAAGAAGGTTGGGGGGTCCTCTTCATCCCTGAACCATAAGGCATATACTTAAAATCTCATGGCTGTGAGAAGTTTTAACTGATGGAAACACAGGAACTCCGCCAGTCACTCCACCATACCAACCACCACAAATCAAGAAAACCCTACCTGACATGACAGAAGTGCCTCACTGGTGATTTCTGCCTGGGCACACACCAAATTTGTTCCTGGAATGTGTTTAAGATTTTCCTGAGTCAAAACTAAGAGCATGTCATTCTTGCTAATGGCATTGGGCTAAAAATCCCCCAATTTTAACATATAAATGTCTATATCTCCTGAAATTTTAAAGTCACTCATGGAATGTTTCTCTCCCTCTAGTTTCCCACTGATTCTCTTATAATTTTAACTGACATGACAGTGTTCAGTATGCATGGCAATCTTCCATGAACTTTACATGTATTATGCCATTTAATTCTCACAGCATATGTGTTTGTAGATTCATAAACTGAGCCTTAGAGAGGTGTGATAATATTTCTAATGTTGTAATAACTGACAGAATGAGGATTGCACCCAAGAGACACTTCCTGTGCTCTTGAGGGTTTTACTCTGTGATCACCCCAAATTTTCATTATAATAGTTCACTCACAGGCTACCATCAGAAAGGATGTTGTCAGTCACTCCATTCCTTGCCTGGTTCTTCTCCTGGAGCTTACATACAGCAACCATAGTTAATTTACTGTGTGTGGTTTTATAATTGCTCATAAGTGATTTTCCTTAAGAAAAAGCAAAACCACTATTTAGTTTTACATACCTATTATCTACTGAACAGCAGATTATAGCCTAAATAAACAATAATATGTTCTTCATGAAGACACACTGTCCATTGCAATTATAAAAGATTTAAAATTCACAGTGAAGTCAAGCAGAAATTCAATATAAGAAAAATAAGCAGCAGTCTTATCAAAGGCAGAAAATGCTCACTTTAGACATTACACTGGCACCATGTGCTGCATTGTATCTTCAAATCACTCCTGATATGGCTTTCTCTTTGCATGATAATTAAGCATACACATAACTACCTCATCCCTATTTTTTCTTTCTCTAGATGCATGTAAGCAAAGACATATCTGAAGGTATACACACCAAAATCTTTAATAGTACCTTAATCAAATGTTATAAAAATTTTCAATTTGTTATTTCATTTAAAACTAAAGGTTAATGTATATCCTTATATCATGAATTAAGTATTGATTAAGTAGTTTCAATCAACTTTTGTGCAGTCATACACCAGTATGTAGTTAAAAGGAGAAAGCTAGCCTCATAGACAGAGTTTGGTTGCCACATAATGAACATGATTATTTATACCACAAAAATAGATGAAACCAATTACAAGAGTAAAAAGAGATAGCAAAGGGGCTTTCTTTCTCATTTTGTCTAAACAACCTAGAGGAGGATTTCATTTACACGTATTTGATCATATTCTGCCAACATTTGGTAGTGACCGTAGGACTCTTTGGTGGAGAAGCTTCAAATGACGGTCAGCTTTCTGCTGGGTATCCAAAGGTGGTCATTGCATGAAATTTATCTTCTGTATAACAGTCCCACAATATTGGTGTTTATGTTCAAAGAATTTACAGAAGAACTTGAAATTCAGTGATCAGTGTAATTCCTAGAGGTTATCAGCATATGGATGAGTGGAGACTCTGAGTGAAACTGAGCCTCTAAATTAGTTCAATGGAGACAAAGGTACAAAGTTGTATTAGTGATATTAATAGAGTCATATAGTAAACCCAATGTTATAGGAAAACAAAGAGCTCCAGAGATGGTCCATGGATAGACGATGAGTTTAAAATCAATTAAAAGTAAGTAATTTCAGTGAAGTTAACTTCCTTTAAGTCACTTTTATACCTGTTGACTCTTCTCAGCCTTTCCTTCATATGTCCCCTTATTCAATTTGATAAAACAGAGATGTATCCTACAGCTGTTTTATGTTTTGACATCATTTAGAATGAATAAGCCAGAAGGTTAGATATAGCAGATTAAAAATGGCCAAATAAATTTTGAGACTGTCTCACTAGGAGAAGGGGTCTATTTCACCTCTTCTTGTCTGAGCTTGCCTGTGACAACATAGAAAAAATTGGCTACAGCATAAGTGTTGTGATGACAGTTCTATGGGTAATCCAGGAAGACTATAAGTTTCTGTGTCATGCAGAATTGCAAAAGAATGTGAAGAAGTCTGCCTCCCCTATGGTAACATGTTTTTGAAGCCCAACCTACCTCATCAATTGGAAGGACCATACCGAAGAAAAATAAATGTGTAGATGGCACAAGAGACCTGGTACAAGGCATTCTATTCATTCCACCTTGCATATGAAACCCAGTATGCCATAGCACAAACAATGTGGACCTTGAAGTGTCCTGAACCAAAGCAAATTATTTGAAAAGATCTGAAAAATACAGTAATGGTTGAAGCCACCAAATTTTAATAGAGTGATTCATTCTTTCATAGCAAATAACCAATTAAGAGATGGTTTATTGATTTTTTCCCCTTTCCTGTTTCTTTGGTACTAGTAATCAAATTCACAGACTTGTGTATGTTAGGATGCACTCTACAACTAAGCTACATTCACAACTCTTTTTACTTGTAAAGTTAGAAGAATTGAGGACAAGACAGGGTGTCTTTCTTTCTGTCCCCTCTGCCTTATCTCCTTCCCACATTGCAGTGTTCAGTCTGGCAATTTATTCAAGATAAACTTCTGTCAGACTGGGGGGCTCTTGCTACTGATGGAGGCTATAGCTCTCACACTAGTGGAAGGAATATGACACCACAATTTAAAACTCACAGGAAAGTAAATTGTCCAAACAAACACCTCCTTTCAATCATTCAACAAAGTGTCCCCATGTTCCTGAGTCTGTTTTTTTATCAGTGACACACACTGCCTCTATAGACTTACACAAGTCAGCCTTTCCTTAGAAGTTTGGTCATTTAGAAATTGCTGAAGGCAAAGTTCTAAGAAATTCTTCATGCTATTTAGTAAATCTCTTATTTATATCACAGCCTTTCTTGCCAAATGAAAATTTTAAGGTTCAATAGCTTTCTAAAGATCAACCCTCAGCATCTGCAAAGTTCTTTACTTGCATGTTCCATTTGTATCAACCTTACATTTTAAACATAATGTAATATAAGAAATACAATACACCCTGCTTTCCTTACATCCATACTTTTTCAAATTGTTGCTTCTCTTTCATGCTGTTTTCATTTATCTATTCCATATTTAGATCAATATTTTTATACTCAATTGGTTCATAAAATATCATGGTTATGATGAGTAGTGTTGCAATAAATACAGGAGTGTCAATATCTCTTCAAAATACTCACATTATTAAAATATGAATCAATAGAGAATATGGTATAAATATGTTGGAATACCAGACAACCTTTAAGGAGAATGAAATCCTATAATTTTTAGTAATGTAGGTGAACCTAGAGGATATTATTTCAAGTGAAATAAGTTTGGCACAAAAGGATAGCTATATAGTGATCTTATACAAGTTTGGAATTCTTAAATGTTGACTTCATACAGAGATTAGAACAGAGGATATCTGTAACCAAGAAAAAACAGGTGTGAGAATATGATAGCAAGATAGAACATATAAGATTTTTGTAGTCTAATGTACAGTAGGGTACATTACATCTCAGTAACAGACTGTATATTCCAAATAATCCAAATGAGAAGACTTTAAATGTTATTATACCAAGTGAAATGTATTTCCGTACCCTCTCCCCTTACCTGTTTTCATACTAAACTGCTGGGCAATTTATTCAAACATGCATCTCTGTAAGAGCTGCAGTGAAATGAATAAGTGGATCTTGAAAATCACATTATAAACAAACATAAAAATAAAATAAGATTTAAGTGATGCTGATAATAAAGACAATTCAATAATAATTTCTTCCAACCTCTGATTTTCAGATGGGTTAAATTCAATCCTGACATTACAAATGACTGTTTCAAGGTTCTATGATCAAACAATAACTGTGAAACCTTCAGGGCTTCTTTTTCAATATTGCATCAAATCTTGGAGAAAGTCACAGAAGGTATTTTGTTCATATTCAATCCTGCTTCTCCTAATAACACCTACAAAATGCATCCAACCCTAATTTTCCCAACTATTCTCTCCTCCTCCCCTTCACCTCTCCTCTTCTTTTTTTCTTTTTCTCTTTCTCTCTCTCTCTCTTTCTTTCTTTCTTTCTTTCTTTCTTTCCTCCCTCCTTCCTTCCCTCTCTTCTTCTTCTTTCTTTTTTCTATTATTCTTTTTTCTTCTCTCATAAAGTTGAATTTGTGTTTCCCATATATTCCAGAGTATGTGACAACCATACCCTTATTCTCATCTCAGAAAACAGAAAGAAACACCCTTGAAACACATTGATGTTTGCGTTTGCATGTAGTTTTTAAATACATTCTTCTCACAGACCCCAACTGTACCTGAAGAAGAGGTGAGTCTCTGAGCTCCCAGCTGGACAGCACAGCTTTCTAACCCCTAGACCCTGGGGGTACCTACCATGCCCCTCGTCCACCCATCCCAGCCTCAGAGACAAGGCAGCAGAATCCTGCCCTTCCCCATCTACAAACATCCCCCACAGCACCAGTGAACTCCAGAGTCACAGGCACCACCTGCTCCAATAGGAGGAAGAGGGACTCCAGGAGGCACAGACTCCACCTCTGTGGATTGGAGGAAAAAATGGGTACACAGCAGTGTAAGAATGAATTCAACAACATAAAGAGCAATATGGCACCACCAAAACCTACTGGTTCTACAACAGCAATACTTGAACATCACAATGCCGATGAAGAAGAAAATGACCTTAAAAATAACTTTATGAAGATGATAGAGGCCCTTAAAGAGGAAATGAAAAATTTCCTTAAAGAAACAGAGGAAAAGACAAGTAAAAAAATGCAATAAATAAATAAATCCCTTAAAGAAAGCCAAGAAAAAAAACCAAACAAACAGGTGAAAAAAACAGTCCTTGGCTGTGTACCATGAAGTATTGAGTGCTGTCTGGACTCCCAGGGAGTCCTCCCTTATGTAGGCCCAGCCCTTACCGGTTTTGTGGCAAAGATTGGGTAATTTGTGCTGTTAATTTATGCTGATCCATGGACTACCTATCCTGGGGATGCCCAAGATAGGAGCCTGGGATCCTGTTTGTTATTTTATTTTTTTTCTCTCAGCTGCAGCCATGGGACATGGGGGGTTCCTCCTCATAATTCCACTTCTCCTCTGACAAATGCCTTAAATATCCCCAGATACCAGAAAATTTGGCCATGTAATGGCTGCTTGGACCATGATATTTCACTGGAATTATCTAACTTCTGCCAGCCAACAGGCGAATGAAAAGAGCTACCTTATCCCCACACTTTTAACTAAGCTCTGAACCCTCCCTATCTGAGTCTTTCTCTCCTGCTCACGTGCATTCCTGAACCTGAGGAATCTCTAACTCCAAAGACCTTATCATATCTATTCTCTGTTCGGTTCCCTGGTACTGGGCAGGCTACTAAGCACAGACAGGTCTGGAAGCAGGCTAGGATGCACGCAAATAACTTTACAAACAGGACCCACATGGTGATCACAATAATTCAGGGAAGGCTCTTTAGCCAGAGATTGTGGGAGCCCGTTCTCGGGTTCCTCGTGGCTTTACCCAGCAGGTCTGAAATAGAGGATGATCAGGACCACGGGCCTGAGTGCAGGTGTCTGAGATGGCCTGCACTTGGTTGTGCTGGGGGAGGAGGTCTTTTGCTCCACCCCTTGGCGTCTCTATAAAAACCCTGGGCCAGAGACAGTCGGGGCCCGTTGGAATAGGTTCCAGGCCCTCTCGAGGCTATCCTTTATTTTCTTTCTGTTTATCTCCGCGATATTCTCTGCAATAAATCCTTCCATCTAATATTTCCTGCTGATTGTACTCAAGAAAACTCTGGGGAACTGTGGGGGTGGTGGGTAAACGCCCCACAAGAGATCAGTTTATAGCCTGCCTCCTAGTGGGTCTTCCTAGAGCTATCTTCAAGCCAGCAAACAAAACAAAACAAAACAAAACAAAACAAAAAAAAAAGACACAAAATGAAATCTGTCTCTTGTCTCCCAAAGCTCCTTGACCTTAGGGCTAAAACTTAAGCATCCAGAAAGCAAGGCTCCTGACCCCACTGGTGGAAGTTTCAGCTGTGGCATTTAAGGTGTGCCATGGGAGAGATGATAAAGTCATGAACAGAATTGCCAAATGCTGGCACACACGCCATCCAAGTGGCTGCATAAGGGCTTCCAGGTCCCTGTTTTAGAAGGCTACAGGGCTAGTGCATGCCCTGCAGGGCCAGCAATTAAGCCTTGTTCAAAGTGCTACCCAGAGAGACAACTAGTCAGCTGATTGCACCTGGGCACAGTTCAAACAAAGACCTCCAGCAGACCTCCTAGGCTTGCCATGGGAATGCAGGGAACCCAGGATGCAGCATGGAGGTGATCCATTTCCTTCCTGTTGGACACTGAGTCACTTAACTAGTCCTGAGGGCGTTTTGGGGTCCCACCTATCCTCATGTCCCTATTGTCTGGGTAGGGGGACAGCCTTACCCACCTCACCAGACTTAATTGTACTTTCAGGGTTACTTAATGGGAAAAGATTTTCCAGCTAAGGTAGGAGCTTTCATTTCATTTGCTCCCTCTATGTGCCTGACCCAGACCAGTCAGCAGGGCTTCCCATGCACAGTAACACAGACAGGGCCCTGCTCTCTGCCTTGTCCCCAGTTCCAGGAGAATGAGGTCTCACCCCACAAGCTTTTCTCTTCCTGGGTTTCTCTTCTAATTAACTACTCAGCTAATTGTTACATGATCACCATAGAGGTGGAATCCAAGGACCAGCATGTATATACCCAAGTGGTAAGGAAAAGTAACAGTCAAAAGGTATTTATACCTCCAGATCCAGAAGTGTCTGGGCTCTTCAAAAAAAAAAAAAAAAAAAAAAAGGACTTAATATAATATAACCATCTATTACTGCCAAAAGCTCTCAGCAATTGATCACCTGTGTCTCCTGAATGCTAAACTAATAAAGGACACAGGTGCCTTAAAATAATCTCTCTGATAAATCTTATCTCAGGTAAAAATTAAAAAACACGTCCCAATCTCTCTCTCTCTCTCTCTCTCTCTCTCTCTCTCTCTCTCTCTCTCTCTCTCTCTCTCTCTCTCTCCCCCTCTCATTAACACTAACCAGCAGAGTACTAAACACTAGTACTAGTACTAAGCCTGGATAGCTCCATCGGTAGATCATCAGACTTTTAATCTGAGGGTTCAGGGATCAAGTCCCTGTTCAGGCACCAGGTATTGGGGACTATGGAGGTCCAGCCCCTTGTTAGTCCCCTTCCAGGGGTCTGGGAAGAGTCTACAACCAGCTGATAATTAATCTTTGATGAAAAGAAATGAATCTATGTACATGAAATTCCTTAGTCCATATACTTTATTATTCTGTGTCAGTTTCAAACTTATATTCTGCTCTCATATTTAGCTCCTTTCTTGCCCAATTACTCTTTACATTTATCTGTTGTCCCCTCAGGTTCTATCTTAATTCCTTCATCTAGTTCTGCCCCTTCTAGGTTCTCATCCATCTAGTTCTTTCCCATATCAGCTCTTCTCCCATTTCCTTCTCTCTCGTCTTGTTCTTCCTCATCTTGTTCTTCCCCATCTGGCTCTTCCTCATCTTCCATCTCATTCCCTCTAGTACTCTCTTCTAGCACTTCAATCCAGCTCTTGCCCATCTCAATTTGTTCCTTTCAAGTTCTTACCCATCTAGTTCTTCCATTCTCTTTTCTCTTCTCTGTCTCATGCCCTGGAAATCCCAGTATAGAAAGAGAGGGTCCGAGCTAAATTGTGTAAAGCTATTACTTAACGTCCACATCCACCTGACCTAGCCAGTGTCTCCTTGTGGAATTTACCTTAAGTCAGGTGACTAGCATGTGAACTATTATCACTGTTAGTCCTTGAAAGTGGCTAAGGGAGATATCTGATTCAGAGAAAGCCTTTCCTGAGGCTGTTCTCCAAATACCTGGAATATGTATGTCAAGAGAGTGATCAGTCCACACTGTTAGCCCTTCTTAGGGAAAAGTCAATTGGGAAAACTATGAAACCACACATGATTTTCATAACAGAATACAGCTGATATATAACAAGCCAAATAACACCAAAAAATCCTTGGAATTTGGCTTCCTCTGGAGGAATTCCCTGATCCCTCCAGGTAGTGACTTTGCCATAACCAACTGAATTCTTATGATATATTCCTGCAGCCTACAGCAAATGATCACCAGCCCAGGACTTTAATTTTTCTCATGGCTGCTTCTCAATATGTTCAAAATTTTTTCTAAGCTCCAGAAATCAGCTTAAATCCATCTGGACAGGTCAGATCTATTTCAAGATTAGTGCCAAACCCATACCTTCCTGGTGTTAGGACTCCCTCTATCATCCTGGGAACCCCCCAAAGAAAATAATAATAATAATAATAATAATAATAATAATAATAATAATAATAATTCTTTCTTCCAAGCTTTTCTCTGTCTCACCAGCATTCTGTCAGACACAAAAGCAGCCAGAATGCCAAGCCAAGAAAGATGAACTGCCTCTTAGAAGGCAGCAGATGACAGCCCACCATGCCAGGATGCCTTTCTAACCATCCCAGGATGCCTGTCTACCTCAAAACCCTCTTCTCCACTCCCCCAAGAGTCAACCAACACCCACCAAGTCTGCTGGAAACAGTTTTTCAGGGAGAAATGATGTCCCTATTCCTGTTCACTTTTTTTTTTTATAATAAGCAAAAAGTCTGAAATGTTGGTATTCTGCCATGTTCCAACTGCAGTTCAAGAGTTAGGCAAGGGGTCTTGCATCTTATGTCATCAGTGTGTGCTGGTGATTTCGGGATGATGACATGGTCATGGAATCAGTGCATGTGTGGTGTAGTTCTGTAAGCCCACCTGTGAATGTTCATGGGAACCCTTAAAAAGCCAGACACAGATACCTCCCCCTTCTCTTCTCTGTTCTTTCCCCCTCCACTATCTCTTCTCTGTCTCTTCCTCTCTGCTCTCTGCACATGCTTCTCACCAGGCCTGGTTCTTTTGCCTCCCCGCCCAATAAAGCTCTGATATTGGGTTTTGTCGTGGCTTATGACCTTTCTGCAAGGTAACCAGCACTGCTTATCATTCTTAACACTTGGTAGCAGAGCAAACCTCAAGAGATACAAAAAAAAATTGGAATAATCTCCTGTATCTAATCAGATCACCATGTTAAATTTTGAATTTAACAACAACAGAGATTTCAGAAAGCCTACAGTCTCATGAAAACTGAACAATGCACAACTGAATCATCACTCGGTCAAAGAAGAAATAAAGAAAGAAATTAATGATTTCCTAGAATTCAATGAAAATCAACATACAACATACCCAAACTTATGGGACATACTAGTGGCTTAACAGTACATGTGAAAGTTCTAGAACAAAAAGAAGCAACTCACCTAGGAGGAGTAGATGACAGGAAATAATCAAATTGATGGCTGAAATCAGTAAAATAGAAACAAAGAGAACAATACAAAGAATTAATGAAACAGAGTTGGTTCTTTGAGAAAATCAACAAGATAGACAAATCCTCACCCAAACTAACAAAAAGGCAGAGAAAGAATATCAAAATTAACACAATCAGAAAGGAGAAGGGGAGCATAACAACAGACACTGAGGAAATCCAGAGAATCATTAGGTCATACTTCAAAAACCTGTACTCCACAAAATTAGAAAATCTAAAAGAAATTGACAATTGTCTGGATAGTTAACACATACCAAAATTAAATCAAAATCAGATAAGCAATTTAAATAGACATATAACCCCTAAGGAAATATATGCAGTCATCAAGAGTCTCCCAAGGGGGGTGAGGGAAAGCCCAGGGCCAGAATATTTCAGTGCAGAATTCTACCAGAATTTTAAAGAACTAATACCAATACTCTTCAAATCGTTCCATACAATGGAAATAGAGAGAACATTGCCAAACTCTTTTTATGAGGTTATGATTACTTTGGTACCCAAACCAAACAAAGACACAACTAAGAAAGAGAAATACAGACCAATCTCCTTCATGCACATTGATTCAATAAAATACTCAATAAAATATTGGCAAATTGAATCCAAGAACACATAAATAAAAATCATCCACCATGATCAAGTAGGCTTCATCCAAAAATTGCAGTGATGGTTCAATATAAGAAAATCAGTCAATGTTATCAATCATGTAAACAAACTGAAAGAAAAAAAGAACACATTAGATGCTGAAAATTCCTTCAACTCCTTCATGATAAATATCTTGGAGAGATCAGGGATACAAGGGACATACCTAAATATATATTGCCTAAAGGCAAAATTGCCACAAGCCAATAGCCAACAACACACTAAATGGAGAGAAACTCAAAGCAATTCTACTAAAATCAGGAACAAGACAAGACTGTCCACTCTCTTCATATTTATTCAATATAATACTTGAAGTTCTAGCTAAAGTAATAAGACAAAAAAAAGGAGTAGAACGGGATATAAATTGGAAAAGAAGAAGTCAAACTTTATTTGCAGATGATATGTTTCTATACATAAATGCCCCCCAAAATTCTACTAAGGAATTCCTGTAGCTGATAAACACCTTCAGTAATATGGCAATATACAAGATTAACTAAAAAAAATCAGTATCCCTCTTATATACATATGATAAATGATTTCTCTCAGAGAGAGAAATCAGAGAAACTTCATCCCTTACAATAGCCACAAATAACATAAAATATCTTGGGGTAACTCTATCCAAACAAGTGAAAGACCTGTATGAATAAACTTTAAGTATTTGAAGAAAGAAATAGAAGAAGATATCGAAAATGGAAAGATCTCCCATGCTCTTGGATAGGTAGAATCTACATAGTAAAAATGGCAATCTTACAAAAGCAATCCCCAGATTCCATGCAATACCTATTAAAATCTCAACATAATTCTTCACAAATCTTGAAAGAAAATACTTAACTTCATATGGAAAAACAAAAAACCCACGGTAGCTAAAACAATCCTGTACAACACAGGGACTTTTGGAGGCATCACCACTCCTGACTTCGAGCTCTACCATAGATCTATCATAATAAAAACAAAATGGCATAAAAACAGACTCATGGAATGGAATTGAATTGAAGACCCTGACATTATTCAACACACCTATGAACACATGATTTTTGACAAAGAAGCCAAAACTGTACAATAGAAGAAAGAAAGTATCTTCAACAAATGGGGCTGGCATGACTGGATACTGACATGCAGAAGAATTCAAACAGATCCATATCTGTCACCATGCACAAAACTCAAATCCAAATGGATCAAAGACCTCAACATAAATCTAGTTACACTGAACATGACAGAAAAGAAAGTGGTAAATAGCCTTAGTACAGGAGACCACTTCTTAAATATAACACCAGTAGCATAGACACTGAGAGCAATAACTAATAAATGGGACCTCCTGAAACTGAGAAGCTTCGGTAAGGCAAAGGACATAATAAACAAGACAAACAGTAGCCTACAGAATGGGAAATGATCTTCACCAACCCCACATCTGATAGAGGGCTGACCTCTAAAATATATTAAAAAAAACTCAAGAAACTAGACATCAAAATACCAAATAATGCAATTAAAAAGTGGGGTACAGATCTAAACAGAGAATTCTTAACAGAAGAATCTCAAATGGGTGAAAGATATTTAAGGAATTGCTCAACATCCTTATTCATCAGGGAAATGCAAATCAAAACAACTCTGAGATACCACCTTACACCTGTCAGAATGGCTATGATCTAAACATCCTCTTGACAGCTTACGTTACAGACTATGTGGGGTAAGAAGAACACTCCTCCACTGCTTGTGGGAGTGCAAACTTGTCCAACTGCTCTGGAAATCAGTATGATGGTTTCTCAGAAAATTGAGAGTCAACATACCTCATGAACCAGCAATACCACTCAGGCATATACTCAATAGTTGCTCAACCATACCAAAAGGACACTTGCTCTATTATGTTCATAGCTGCATTATTTATAATAGCCATAACCTGGAAACAACCTAGAGAGATGCCTCTCAACCAAAGAATGGATAAAGAAAATTTACACAATTGAGTATTATTCAGCGATTAAAAAAAAAAAAAACCAACAACAAAAAACAATGACATCATGAAATTTGTACAAAAATAGATGCAACTAGAACAAAACCATCCTGCGTGAGATAACAGACTCAGAAAGACAAACACAGTATAAGTGGATGTCAGACCCAAAGCAAAGGATAACCAGCCTACAATCCTCAACCACAGAGAAGTTTGCTATGAGGGACACTCGTGGATTGCCCTAGGAAGGAGAAATAGTTAAGATCTCCTGGATAAGCTGGAAATGGGGAGAAAGAGGGGATGGGATGGCAGATGGGAACATTAGGGATTGAGATGGCTGAGGTTTGGGAGAGCAATGAAAGAGATATTTTGACAGAGGGAGCCATTAGGGATTAGGGAGAAACCTGGTATTAGGGAAATTCCCAGGAACCCACAAGGATGACACCAGCTAAGATGCCTAGCAAAGGTGGAGAGGGTGCCTGAATTAACCTTCCCTGTAATCAGATTGGTGACTACCCTAATTGTGATCATAGAACCTACATCCAGTAACTGATGGAAGCAGATGCAGAGACCCACAGTCAAGCACTGGGCTGAACTCCTGGAGTTCAATTGAAGAGAGGAAGGAGGGAATATAGGAGCAAGGGAGGTCAAGATCATGATAGAAAAATCCACAGAGACAGCAAACCTGAGCTCCTGGGAGCTCAAGGACTCTGGACTGACAGCTGGGGAGCCTGCATGGGACCAAACTAGGCCCTCTGAATGTGGGTGACAGTTATGAGGCTTGATCTGTCTGTGGGACCCCGGCAGTGGGACCAGGACTTATTGCAGGTACATGAACTGGCTTTTTAGAGCCCATTTTCTATGATGGGATACCTTGCTCAACTTTGATGTATGGGGGGGGGGGCTTGGTCCTGCCCCAATTTAGTATGCCAGCCTGTGATGCCTCCCCAAGGAAGGCCTTAAGCACTATGAGGAGCAGGTGGGGGTGGTGGTAGGGGGAGGTGGGGGGAGCAGGAGAAGGGGAGGGAGGGGAAACTGTGGTTGGTATGTAAAATGAAAAAAATTTAAATAAATATAAATAAATATATACATTCTTCTCAATTAAACTTGTTCTTTTGAAAACTAATATGAGATTTAAACAAGTTTGTCAATTCTCTACAGTGGAAACATGTATGTCATTTATTTTAAAGTCTTGAGACCATAAAAGATAGCAGTTCCTCAAAGGCTTGTCCATTCACAATTTAAGCACCCAGTCATTCAAGAACGTTGCACCAAATGTCCTTCTGTGTATTTAGATACTGAAAAGATGAAGTAATGAAGCAGAACTTTCTGGACTCTAAAAAATCATTGCTGTGAATGAATATTCGACATAAACAGAGTACATTGTATCAACTATAATAGCTAAGATCAAAGTTCCACCTATGAAGAAGATCCAAGAATGAAAAACAATCTGATCTATACACAGCGTACAGCCTGTTTTCTAGGCCAACAGTTACGGTACACGAAAGCAAAGATTTGCTAGAGAATTCTTCCTTATTTAAATAATGAATACCTAAGAGAATTTTAAGAAAACGTATATAATGATGAATTGGAAAATACTTGATAAAAAGGAAAAATACTAAATGAGTGTTCTGATTCCAGAGATATGCAATTTTCCTATGGTAGAAAGAATTTATTCTTTCTCATGACACAATGAGAAATCAATAGAGGTTTAAGCTGTATTATGACTAATCTTGAGATTTATAAAACACATTTTCAGCGTCTGCAAGGAAATGCAAAATAAAATGTTATGAAAACATTTCAAGAATGAGATAATGAAAAATTAAGTTGAAAATACAAATAGAAAAGAAGATGTGGAAAGAGTAAGAGGAAAAACAAAACAAAGTAGGGAGGTCAGAAATAGACAAGGCTATGACTTGGGGCAACCTCATGGGTTTTAGTTTATTTGTGTGATACAAGCTTGAAATGGAAGCTTTCAGAGATACCATGAGGAGTTTCAGGAGTGTTATAGAATATAAGTGATCCGTTTTGTATGTGTCAACTTTCAGGCAACTTTGTGTCTTATAGCTTGAGGTCTTTAATGAGAAATTAGCACTGATTTAAGACTGCTGGTGACAAGCTCAGAAGAAAGACATAAATGGGGAAGAAGTCTCAGAAGAAGCAAATTAAGAAGAGTTTATCGTCTTGGACCTGTGATGGGAAACTCAGGCTCTTTTCTCATAGAGAGAATTGTTTTCTTTCCATGGAAACTCTTCCATGTAAAAAGGAGAATTGCTTCTCCTGTTTACAGTATACATACATGTTATTCAAACATAAATGACTCTCTGTTGTTTTCTCAGAAGCATTTTTTGGGGTGGGGGTATTCTAGAATAGATAAAGTCACAATGGCTAATTTTTAAGAGTCATCACTATATTTTTCCATTGCTATCTCTGCTAACGGATGACATTCTCCTTGAATACATGAGCCATGGATGCTTATTTTAGCAATGTACCCCACTGTGTTGCCTTATGACTAAATTATCCCTCTCACATACTAGGTAAATCTAAGATGACTATTGAGTACATGGGTGACTTGAAAAACTTAGCTCAGTGTGGGGCCTTGGCTGAGTAGGGTTATCGCTAACTTTGGAGTTAAATGTGATTTTGAAACTAACAAATAAGAATTCTGCTCATAAGTTGTGTCATTTTGTATGCCTTCTTCTCCTTGTAGAAACCCCTGTATATCCACATAGAAACTCATGATACAGATTGGCAGTGTGATTCCCTTATTTGTTCTCTTAGTGGATCATAAGAGTGGCATTTCTGTGCAAATTGGGGGAAAAAGACATCTATTTTTTAAAACTTAAAATTGTACCACAAATCCTTGTCTTAGATGGGAAACAACCTAAAGCAAACCAAAAGAATGGGGGATACATTTTGCTAAAAGAATTTTTCTTTACAGTGAAAGAATGCAGCTGTGATTGTGAAGGCACTACAGACTCCATCTTAGGGGAGGGCCACCATCATAGACTACCTGCTGTACTCAGTTCCAGGAAGGACCTCAGGAATGTGCCATGACAACTCCAACAGATACAGGGCAGTATGCTCCTGTAGACATCTGACTGCTGTTTGTGGCTCTTGAAGATATCTAGATAATCCTGCTGAGCATCCCAGATAATCCTGCTTGGGAAGTTGTGGTTCCCCACCAAAAAGCTGAACCCATTAGTGTTTCATGCCCAAAGTCTAGACCAATAGTTTCAAAAAACAATCACCTTGCCCCATATCCCTTCTACCCAATACCAAGTTGTCAAAGCATTTAATTCCCAGCTTGTGGTTTTTTTCCCTATAAAAACTCTCTACTCCTGGGCCCACAGCCACCACTACATTTCCTTTCATCAACCTGGTGGTGGCCCAGATTCAAACTGGGCAATAAAAGGACCCTAATGTGCTTGCATTGGAAACTGGCTCCTTGGTGGTCTCTGGAGTTTTCACAAAACAGGTACAACGTGATCAAGTAACAATCAAAAAATGTCCAAAAAAAACAAACAAACCAAAACACATGGATGAGAAGATTAGATAGGATTAGACTGACCTTAAGTCTAAAATATTAATGGACAGCTTTGTGAGGTTATTCCTCTCCTCCCACCTTTACATGAGTTCTGGGGATTAAACTCAGGTCATTAGGCTTTCTCAGCAAAAGCCTTTACCCTCTGAACAATCAAACCTGTGATCATAATGCCATTTTCAAATTTACTTCTAAGTGTATTCTGCAATGTGCTCTTGAGAGCTTGCAAAATAAGAGTTATAAAGCTCAGTTAGTCACATTAAAAAACAAAAATACTGCATACATACAATCAATTGTATTACACTCTATTGTCTCTTTCCATTCTTTAATAAAGGATGCAATGACATAACTCTTTCAACCAACATCCTAATATTACAAAAAGGCATCTGCAATAACCTCCCACAACTTGACCTATTCTACATATTCAGAACGGTTTTCATGAAATGAGCATGTGCTTGTGTTTTACAGTGCTTAATAATAGACTAAGTAATTTAAGATAAAAGATGAATCAATACCATTTTCATACTCTGAACGAACAGATGCAAAACACTTTGGATTAGAACTTCCATCTTGCCGGCCCAATTCCCTTTTGAAATGGAAGAAATTCATACTCATTTTTTTTACATATGAGGACACTATGGCTGAGTAGAGAGAAGAGAGACTAACCACAAAGGTGCATAGAGAAGAAGGTCAAAGACACTATCCCTGAGCATTTTGTTCGAGCTTCACATAGCGCCATCCAGTTGTGGATTCATGCAGATGACAGAAATGAGAGTTAAAGTCTTCCAAGTAAGAAATCAATGAAGCAAAAGACACCTTGATTACTCCAAGTTCGGGAAAACTCTTAAGTTCACCAGAAAAGGTGAAAAAAAGTTTATAGGAAATGTGTTTTTTTTTATTTATTCATATTTTAATTAGTCTATTAGCATGAGGAGGTAATGCACTTAAATGGGACCTTGGCAGGAAAAAGCACATTTTAAACAATAAGAAACCAGGGGAAACATTGAACATAGCTATTATTTTGGCAGGAGTCTTTTCTCACATCTTTTTTTTTCTTTTTGTTTCTCTTCTCTGGTAACAAAAGGGGGAAAAAGTTTAAATGAGAGAAGATTGCACAGAGTTGGGGATTAACATATTTAATTTACATAATGTCAGTGTGTTAAAGACTATGTAGGTGCAGCACTATAAAATATTCTTAGTTAAAAAGCAGCCCAAAATAGGAACTTCTTTTATTTTGTACGTGTCTCCAAGTTCATTGTGTGGCTAATTTAAAAAAGAACACCATTTTCTTTGCAAAGACAGCACACGATATGCACAGAAGTATATAATTATTGAGGATGGCATGTAGTTAGTTCTCCTTCTGACTCACTCTCCAGGTGATGTAATGGAGACCTTCATGATGATATAAGCTGATCCTCCAGACCCATCACAATGGTGACATCCACACAGACACAAACCAGCATATCTTTTCACTTTAACAATACAAAGCCACTGATGTTGGAAAGTCTCCTGTCTGTGGGTTTATAGTAGAATCACCAATCTCCCTCTGTGAAAGACACAGCAGGGTGTATAGTAGCTCTCTCTCCTGCAAACCACTAATGCTTGCCAGCAGCTTTCACTCAGAAAGAGCTTTTGGAGAAAGAACACAGTACATTCTTCTCTACCCAGCATGCTCAGCTTAAAGCCTGTAATGGAACACTGTTCCAATAGTCTAAATTCAGAAGTGCACCAACTCAAAAATGAATTACTCTTTTTATTAAAACTTAACTTCCCTTCAAACAGAAGACTTCAGGTTGAGATTTTGGTTATCACCGTATGTTGCCTGCACAGAATGATCTTTTCCTTCCATTTTAATATTTTCATTCACATATACCATAAACTTTGAGCTTACTTTCTTTCCGTATCTCTTCTTATCCATCCTCCTTCTCTTTTGAGTTTAATTTAATGGTTCTGTTTAAGGGTAATAGAGAAGAATGAGTGCTGATGACACAGAATTGAGATCCCCGAGGCAGAATGTACACAATTATGATTATTAGAGTATCTATAATAATTAATGGATTTATGCCAGTATGACCCATGTCTGAGCTACCCACCCAGCTTTTCCTGCTCCGAAGGACTGAATGCACTGAAATAATGAGCCAGTATAAAAGTGTATTCCCTTAAGTTGTCTCACAATCAAGCACTGTAAAAGTAACTAATACAAAAGATTTCCCAACTCACACTTCATACCACTACTCCAAAGGGGGAAAATGTATTTAGGGCAAGAAAAATATTGGTATCTAGCTTCTGAGGTTAGAAAAAAATCCAGAATAAATGTTTCTACAGATTATATAATATGTAGCCTGTTTTGTTCTCATAACCATTAAATAGCTTCCTAAAAGATACAAATACCATTTGATGTTACCAGTTGATATTTGTTGTTCAACAAACCAGACTCCTATTGGTCTTGCCATTTTTGTCTTTTCCATGTAATTCCAGCCTTCATCCTAACTTCTGTGTACAAACAAAGCTTAGCTTCAACTGCACCTTCTGTCTGGAGTCTTTTCATCCTTTCTTCTCTACTAGGGAAATTAACCTGACTGACTTTTCAAGGCAATCTTACCACTCTTCCTTTGTGCACATCTGTGAATTGTTTTTATGTCTGCATTTCCAAAACCATCTTTTCAATGCCCTTATCTATCACATTGTAGCCCTATTCATTATGTGTGTGTTTCCTTTTCTTCCCTGGAAGAGCTATGTCCATAAAGGATAGAAATCACATATTTACCTCTGTTTTATCTAGAGACTGAAAGTGCTTCATACTAAACACATGTACCTGAAGCTGAATATATGGTACTCATAGAAAAGCATCTCCAGCACACATCTCCATAAAAATATCCATTATTTAAAACAGAAAGCAGAAACAGAGTTCGTCCAACCTTAGTTTTGCTTGGTGTCCTTACGTCTCTTTGCATTTATGAAGCTGGTAACCAGTTTCTTCTCCCTTTAGCTACAAAAGTAGCTACTGAATATTTGTATTTATCAACCAAAAGATGTATGTTGTTATGTTATTGAATTGATTACAATTAGTGAGGGAATTTGTTGTAGTTGATTTACTACAGCTGGGTAATTGAGTTGGGAGAATTGCAATCAGTAAAGATTGTATTTTTCAGCTGGGTGGTGGCGGCACACATCTTTAATCCCGGCACTCTGAGAGACAGAGGCAGGCAGATCTCTATGAGTTTGAGACCAGCCTGGGCTACAGAGTGAGTTCCAGGAAAGGCTCCAAAGCTACACAGAGAAACCCTGTCTCAAAACAATAACAACAACAAAAAAAGATTGTATTTTTCTACAGATACATCTGAAGAAATTAATTCATTCTATAAGGATTGTGCATTAATCAATAGTAAATATGTTTGGAAAACTAATGATGAAATAATAGCATAATTATAGCAATTAATATATGTTCAACATTTTAAAGCAATTCACACACACATTGAACCATCAAGATAAAACCAATAGGCAATTTTAATATCTTTATTGTGTAACTGAGAAAGTGAAATTATACAGGTAGAAATGATCTGACCCATTGTCAGAACTCAGATATCCAACTCAGAGGGCCAGTTCACCAAATTCACCAATGTTGTTATTGTGAAGGAAAGGAGAAAGATCACACAATTTCAGAATAGCTCAGGCATTTTGCTTGCAGTTCTCTAGCACAGGAACAGCAATAGCATATTTTCTGTCCTCTACCTGTCACTTTTCATAGTGATTAATGTCAATTTGTCCAACCTGACCCTGCCTCATAAGTTTTGTTGAGCTGTTATGTGAATATTTCTCTAATCCTGGCCTACATACCATTTTTCTGACTATTTCTTTTTACTTGGTGACCCACAATTCCTATCACAAGTGTCTACTGGAACAAATGATAAAGTACCATATTTACTTCAAAAATCACTTATCTGAGAAAGTTCTTTCTAATTATCTATAAGCAGGGGATTTTTATAATGCTATGAGTTAACATGTATAATAAACTATATATGTATTTATACACACACACACATATATATAATAACCATTCGTATATAAGCAAATAGTATTTGTTAAATCTGAAGTCCTTACACAATGAAACACATATATTCTCACATAATAAAACATGCTTGAAATACATGTCAGATGTGTTTAAGATTCCAGACAAGAAATAAACAAAGGATTATTAGATTTGTCTCCCTTCTTCACATTCTGAGGAAGGAATATCTCTGTTGTCATCAAAGGGAGCAACGATTGGTCTAACAGTGTGAATACATTCATCGTTCATTAAATATCAGGTGCTGAGTTTGAGGTTCTCTCTATATTTATATTTGTCTTTTTTGGTATATCACGATGTTGTTTAAATGAAACTTAAACTGTTCAATTAAATTAGGGAACTCTGAGGCTCAGAAAATAAATTAAGTTGCCTATAGTTCAAGAAACATGCCAGAATTTGTCTTAACTCTGACTGTGTAACTTAATGAGTAGCAAAAAGAATTCAGTGCAAAACTGTACAAATGTAATATGCAAACAGCATCATTCCTCATCCCTGCCATGTACAATGTTCAGAATGTACACTCAAAAGGAAATACACATCTTTAATTTGAATTGTCATTATGGGGTGACAGAAGATGTTAGAATTTATCCCGTACATTTTTTTTTTGTCCCAATTCCTTACTACACACACTGAATGTTTCTCTCTCTTTCTTTGTCTTCTGTGTTTGGAATAATTTTTTTTTTTTTTTTTTGGTTTTTCGAAACAGGGTTTCTCTGTGTAGCTTTGCGCCTTTCCTGGAACTTACTTGGTAGCCCAGGCTGGCCTCGAACTCACAGAGATCCGCCTGGCTCTGCCTCCCGAGTGCTGAGATTAAAGGCGTGTACCACCACCGCCCGGCTGGAATAATTTTTTATATCTACTGTTTCTCTGCCATGGAGATTTTGGTTACATTCCTTTATTCCAGCCAGAAACAGTGGCTCTTTTCCTTCTACAGCATGATCTTGGGGTTGGGGGTTGGAGTGCCTACGATACTTAGCAATTATATTCCAAGTTTCAAGGCAATGGATTCTAAGAAAATGGAACAGGAGAATAATATACTAATGACAACAGTAGTCAAGATAGCATGTTTTTTTTTCTTGTAGTTTTTAAACTTGTAGTTTTAGATAGGCATCCTCCTTCACCTTGATCAGTTTGTCATTTAAATTAACTTTTAAGATAGAAATGGATAGGAAAAGAAAGGGAGTTAACAAGGAGAGGAGAGATACTGTTTAAGTGTTATTTTTGGTAGGCAAAAAACAATTGTGTATCTTTATGAGGTAAAATATGATACTCCTATACAAGCATACTCTCTACATTGTTCTCATCAGTAATTTGCATATGTGCCATATTAAATATTTATCATTTTCTATGCTGAGAACATTCATAACCTTCTAGCTTATACCAGTTAGCTAGCTGAGAGTTATTTTGGTTTACCTGTATAAAAAACATGGACAGGCTATAGGGGTTTTCGGAGTGCTGTCTAGCTGTCTTCTTGGCAGCTCTCAGCCATCCATTCTTGGACAGCTGGAGCAAGGTGGAAACAGGACCAGCTGGCTCCCCCTGGTGTTACAGTCCTCTGGCAGGGCCAGCACATCAGAGCTTTCGTGAGCCCAGGAAATCAGGACTCCTCAGCCCTTGGTTGCAGCTCTTGTTACAGCTTCCCGACATGAGGAGATACCAGAATTCCACAGTCCTTGCCAGCAGCCCGTGGTACAGTGCTTAGGTAGGCCTACGAAGTACAGAATTCCTGGCACTCAAAACTGTCCAGTGATTTGGACTTTGGTGTTTGGGATCCTTGGCTCCACAGACTCAACCACTCTCTGCAACTTTTCTGTTGACCAAGGCCTAAATTTCTCCTCTCTGCTTCTCTCCAGATTTTATTCTTTCTTCAGTCACATCTCTCTCTCATTTCTTGGCATTACTCACATGGATGCTAACCTTATTCCTTATGCCTCTTCCACACCCAAGTGTTTCTAATGCCTGATGCCAGCAGGCATGTAATCTGCTGGGCAGTAGATGGTTGGCCAAGGCAGCAAAGAGTCCAACAACTCCTAACAGGAGACAGATTATGCCATCACCTATCATCCACACTTATTTACAGATAAATGAATATTAAGAAGGTTTTAAATTATAAATGTAAAGATCTTATCATTAACAATAATGACTTTTCACAAATTAGAACAGTGCTAACCTGTTCCATGACATAAGTAGAAATGGCTCACTCTCTATCATTGCACAGCTGTTTTGAAATATACACTACATTACAGTAGACTACAATCTCCTCACCTTTCTACCCAGTGGGATGCCAGAACGTATCCCCCCTATCTAACTCAAACACTTTACAACTTGGCCAACATCTTGTTCTTCTCACTTGTCCTTTTTAGCCATTCATTTCCTCTTAAAGATTTTAGTGCATTATTACATACGTATTTGTAGTAGCTGCCTCTCAGACAAGAGTATTTTGAAGATTTGTCTATAATGACTAATAGCATTATATGTAAGTTACTTAAGACATCAGCCTATATTTCATTGGGCTGTATTGCTAATGTGATCACACAGTCGTGATCACTCTTAAAACAATACCAAATGATCTCTAGCAATTTTATATATTATGTCCTACATATGCATAGTGCAAGTAATTTACGAAGCCATTTCTAATTAGAAAATGTTGCTTTAATATGATATGTGGGTGTGAGTTCCTTCAATAATTCAATATATTTTCATTTCTATGTCCCTCAAAGAGGGGTTCCCCATCTTTTAAGGCATTCTTTATTTTATTGTCAGTTATTGAATGTCTTGAGCACAGTAAATCTTTGGAAAGCCCCACCAACTTGTGAGAGATCCAGTAATATTTCACATTGGTCTGTGACCTGGGCCATATTACCCAGAGGAAGTGGTAGTGCTTGGGTTATCACTGGCAGATGACAACACTGCTTGGAGATCTAGTAGACTCTCTGAGGGCAATCACAGGCTATACTTTTGAGTTTGGAGCAAATGGTCCTACTATTTATCTATACATATTAGTCTCCTTTTAGAGACTATTCTTGGTCTGTTTGGGTGCCTCATAAGACATAGGATGTTTTATCATAAGCCTCCACATTACCAGGCAACCCGAGTTTCCCATCATGATAACAAAACCAGCAAAACCATAAACTCAGTGGTGTATATCAAATGACAGTGATTTTTCCATAATGTGATTGACCTTAATAATACTGAAAATATCAATATGATGCATATGATATCTGGCCCAAGTATTCATAGTCTCTCTCTTGCTACCTTATCTTCTCTCTTTCTGCTTACACTTAGGACCTAATGAGGAGGTATCTATGGTCAGGTGACATTAGAATATGAGTCAAGCATGGTTTACACATGGGTCTATATTATATATGGGTACTACATAAAAATGGAGAATGCCATTAGTAAAAGGAAATCCTCCAGGTGGGTATAATTCATGAAGTTTCCCTGGATGTGATCTTTCTTAAAATATAAATTGCCATAATTGTGCTCCTTATTGATTCATAGGATGTTGCCAATAGTTTGCCTGAAAGGTTAGGGATTTGAAAGAAATATAGTTGAAAAATAACTGACAAATAAATTTGTGGAAGACACTCAGAGATAAGATTCTCAGAACAGGGCAAAACATAGCAGTCTGTTCTAAGGAAATTTTCGTTAAAAATGCAATGTTAGCATGGGAGGAATGTTATAATCAAGTGGACATGATTGACTCATTCTGTGTATTCCAATTTCATCCCCCATTTATAGTTATCATTGTATGATGACTTCATTATTAAATGGGCATGGTGATAGGCACACAGAATATTGACTCATCTAGGTTATCCTGACTATGGACACTGTTGTGAACCTAAACTGATAGCAGAGAGAAACGTTGAGATCCACATACAGCACCATTGTAAATTGACCAATCAATGACATGGAGTCAGGTTGATTATACTGATCTTTTTTCATACTGGAATGTAAAGTATTTTGTCCCTTTTGTAAGGGATAACATTATGAATATGGTTTAGACTTCCTTTCATACAATGGTACTGCCCACATTATCATTAATAGACTCACTGGTACTTTCCCATCATCATGATAGTTTATAAAACATCTGCCCAAGTAATTTATGTCACAGAAAAAAGTATTGTTGCAATGATCTTATACTTACAAAACTTCTGTTATAATCAAGTTTCCTACTTTCTTGAAGCAAATAGATTGACTGAAGGATGAGATGATCTTTTGAAGACTGTTGTAGTTTGATAATAAAGTTTCCCCCAGAAACTTCATGTTTGCCAGCTAAGGAGGTTTGGGAACATGATAGGATCATGAGAGTTTTTTGACCTAATGGACAGTTTAGGCAACTGGTGGGCTATTATTTGAATGGGCTAATAAGATCTAGTAAGAAATGAGAAAACTGGCCATAATTAGAAGCAAAGGTTGACTTGAAATTTTGTCCTGTTTTTGACTTCTTGTTTTGCCTCTTAACTCACATAAAATATTTTGGATTTATATTAGTGTATAAGTATTATTAATTTACATTATCATTTTAAGTTATAGAATATCAGAAGAAAGGTACACATCTTTTGGTAACTTTGCCCTCTGTTCTTAAGGACTGGAGAGATGATTTATTGGTTAAAAGTGCTTGCACAGAAGTGAAGAATCTGAAGTACAGAGATGTGCACAACCTACTGGATACCACATAGCCCCTAAAACATGATTTTAAAATGAAAAAAATTTAGAGACATTTTTGTCATTAATTTAGTATAACTTCATGATTAGATTCACATCATGAAGATTTGTTCATATTGAAACTATATTTTAATTAGCAATTATCATGTTAGGACAGTTTCATTATACTACAATTTAGATAGATCGCTATGTTTTATTAATATCTATTTTTGTGTTAATTTGGTAAAATAAAGACTGTAATATAAAATAAAACAGAATTAAATAAATAAGATTTGTGGCAGTTTAATCCCTTGATTAGTGAGTGAATAATGAAATCATAATATTATAAATCAAAAATGTTTAACATAGGGCTCCTATCATATCCTAAAGCTATTAACTTCAGAGGTAGGGATTATGTTATTGTTATAAAATGATGAGGAGATTATTAGTAACATTTTACTATTAGATGACTTCTTTGGTTATTTTCATTTTTTATGAAAACATTGATGTTTATACAACGTTATTATGTCAAGTAACTGGACTAATCAGTCAACGTCCTTGATCTACAAAATATTTCCAATATATCATCATAGCTGATCCTTATTGGGAACAAATTTCTATACAAATTCCTGGATAAGAAACTAACCTGTACTGATTATTGACAACAACAAAGCATGTCCTGGATTCACATTTTTATTTAATGAAGAATGAGTTAATGTTAGTGGTGTTATATTGAATAATAAATTCTCTATCAGAAAACAATCAAACAGACAATCAAAGAAGGCTTATTATATCCATATTAATTGCTCGCAGACTATCTTGAACAAAGAGTGAAATTTGTTTTTAAGACTTACTTTAGTTTAATAATGTGTACATTGAGGTGCCCCAGAAATATATAACAGTGCATCAAAATCCCTGGAGCTAGAGTTACAGGTCATTATGAATCACCCAACATGCATTGTAGAACCCTAATTTGGGTCCCATTGACCCAAGAGCAGCAGACACTAATCCATTGAATCATGTCTTCTGCTCTATAATTTAAGAAATTAGTTTAACTTAGCTTTAATCATCTATAGATTTAGACTAAAAATACTTAAAATTAAATGACAAACTCAATATAAACTGTTAATAATAATTAAGCCAAAACTGGACTCAATCTATGAAGCATTTATTTCTATATTTCTGATTATTGAGCTAAGGAAAAACCAATAAATAAATTTTTCTAAAATATTGACCTAGTGGATTAAGATGAAGGGAGAAAAGGACTGGACCTGCCTCAACTGAATCTACCAGGCTGGGCTGACTCCCCAGGGGAGACCTTGCCTTGGAGGAGGGGGGAATGGGGGATGGATTGGGGGGGGAAGGCTGGGGGGGGGAGGAGGGAGGACAGGGGCATCCGTAGCTGATATGTAAAATTAAATTAATTATAAAATTAAAAAATATGAATGAGTGGGTTGCTTTTACTTTTACACTTTTATTTACCTCTGAGCATTCCTAAATGAATACATGGTGAGTTTTTCATTGTTCCATAATAGAGTTTTACTGGTACCATTCTTGTTATAGTATTACAAAGTTTCTCAACCATTTTTTTTATGTTTTCTCATATCTCATCTGGTATATAACCCATAGGATTTCATTTTGATAGAAGTTTCAAGCTTTTCTTAAATTCCTCTTTTGTTTTGTTTTCTAGTTTCCTAAATAGTACTACACTGAATACCTTATTTGAACTTTTTCTAAGTATGTAGTAATTTTTAGAAAATTCTGTAGAGCAATATTGTCTAGCAACTACCTCCAAAGTCATACTCAAATGGAAACTGTTATTCCTGTAAATGCTATCTTACTTTAGAATACAAAGCAAGGTCAATAGGTACAGGAAGACACTACTTAAAAGCTGATGATCAGAGTTAGACAACTTAATGTTAAGTATTTCATTAGTAAAAGGACACAGGGAAGCTTCCATATAATGGCTGATTAATGCATTAATTATGGATTGGGAAGAAATGGACATCTATAAAGAATTATATGATCCTGGTGACCACACACTGTTTAAGATCTTAATGAATTCTAAGCTTTCAAATTAATTCACTATTCCTTTGGTAATTTAGTTTGTGGATTGTACAGGATGAAAAGACACAGGTCATTTTATAAAGAAAAGATGATAGGCTACAATTTATTTCACCTAGGGCCCATTAATATCTATGAATTGAAAACACACCTGTGAAAATTTTAGAGCTGTAATTAGATAAGTCATGTGCATGATTCTGTTTCTGAGCAGAAGTGCTATCTCTCAAATAATCCTGAAAGCTTCCAAACCAGACTGCTTTTCTAAAGGGAACTAAATGAGTTGCAACAAATATTTACTACTTCCTATTTTAGTTTACTGCAAGTATGGAAAAATGTAGCATGTGTGAATTTTATTTTTTTCACAGTGAGATTTCACTTAAAATGTTTAAAATTCTCACTCACAGATATATAGTGCAACCAAAGTTTTATATCTAGAAAGTAACTGAGAATGAGCTGGTCAAGTAATTTGTGATCTGTACTTTTATGACTTCACATGTCTGGAAAGTCATTTGTGACTCTGAAAACTATTATGTTTTAGAAATTTATTATGAAACACTCATTAATTCTATCATTGAAAGATACAATGAATTATATTTTCCTCATTTTTTCTTTAAACAATGTTTATTTCTTTACAGTGGTTTTAAGTTTTGCCATATTCATATGAAAACATATATATTTATAAGTATCTATAGACAAATATATGTTTTTTATAAATATGTATAATCACATGTCTTTATTAATATATGTATCCATCAATCTCTTTATATATAAATGTCATATATACATAATTTTTTAATAATTTAATTCAATTTTATATATCAGCCACGGCCTATGGCTCAAGCTCCTTGCTAGCTAGCTCTTATAACTAAACTCAGCCCATTTCAATTAATCTATATATCACCACATGTTCTGTGGCTTTACCTGTGTGCCATTACACACTTCTCCCTGGACAGTGGGATGGTGTATCTCTCACCTCTCCTTTCTTCTTCCTGTCTCTCTCTTGGATTTCCTGCCTGGCTATAACCTGACTCGCCATAGGCCAGAGCAGCTTCTTTATTTATCAGTCATAGCAACACACATTCACAGTGTACAGAAAGACATTCCATAGCACTTCCCCTTTTCTGTCTAACCAAAAGGAAGGATTTAATTTTACATAGTAAAATTATATATAACAAAAAGTTATTAAGCAAGAATTACAGTTATATTATCTAGTATATTTGTATTTAGCAAAATTAAAGAAAATACTCTATCATCTACCCCATATTTGTGAGTCTAAAGTTTCGTATGTAATTTATCTTTTTTCATAACCAAGAAAAATTATAATAATAATTATCTTGTCTTCAGCTACATCAAAGACACAAGAAGGATATATATAATATTACCTAAGTAAACAGGAAGTGCATTGTAAGCAACTTCCAAAAATATAGAATGACAGAGACAGGTGACTGCCTGGATAGATACCCAAAATTCTTCTGCAATGTTGGAGCATTCATCTTTAGCCTATATGCCTATCTCTTTGGTAGAGCATGGGATCCTCAATCCCAGGGTTGTTAGTTCTTGCCACATGTTGGGCACCAAATATAAGACAAATTGCTAAATGATCTTATTAATAAAACCTGGGGCCAGATATTGAGATAAAAGCCAAAAGATCAGGGAATAGGACAAACCACAGCCAGCCTCACCTCCCCAACCTAGTGTATGAGTTGTTATAGTCTATTCTAGCCAGTAGGAATTTCTGAAGGAACAATGCTGTTTGAATGAATTCATTAATAATTTTTTCCTAAGCAGTCATGTTAGTGGGATTTTATGGATGTACCTTTTGACATTCCTCAGAGATACAGTCTCTCAGTAAATTTTCTGAGCCTCTGGCTCTTACAGTCTTTCAACCTCTTCTTCCAAAATGACTCCTACTCTTTAAGTGCGCAAAATCTTTTCTAGATTTATCTGCTGAGTCAGTGCTCAATATGACTGCCTAAGAATGAGGTAAACAAATACAATCAGAATAGACATGTTAAAGCACACAGGCAAAGACCATTAGGCATTAACCTTACAGAAAGAACTACAGGTAACTAAGAAATGTTGAGAGCAGAAGAAATACTACTACCCAGGGAAAATACACCATTGTTTATCCAACACCAAATGGTGAGGTCTGAAAATATACATATAGGTATCATACAGATTGTTTTTAGGTATTTAGCAATATATACATATATGTTTGCAATAAAAATTAAGGAAAAAATAACCCATGAATTTGAAAAAGAGAAAAGAGAAATGTGATAAAGGGTTTGTGGGGGAGGAAGAGGAAATGACATAATTATAATCTCAAAATATAAAAGTACTAATGGAAAGTCTTAGTATAATCAGCACCGACAATGTAATATTAGCCCAATGATAAATTTGTTTGCTTCCCAGTTTCTTGGATCATGGCCATTTCCTGAAAAAGGTGAGTCAAGATGAAGACAATCCTCATGAGAATGTGGACTGAAGAGTCAGATTTCAGCTAAGAGCTTTACATTTTAGGGCACAAATACCTTATTTCTAAAAAGAATCAGGATCTTGTGAGACTTACAAGAAAAATGGATTTTGGTGACCAACTGATCAGGTGATCTGGTGGAACTACTTCCACATGCACTGCACACAGGCTTAAGTTATAATGTTAACCTCCAGGCATCAGTTTCCAGAGGTACATCAATGCAAAGTAAGTCTTTAAATATTGTCATTGTTCAGGTTTTGTTTGGTCAGCCATATTTCTGAGGTATCATGGATGTTGTTTTCCTGTCATTTTTAGGATGTACAATCTTATGGAAGACTTCTTGGTCCTCTAGTTCATATATTTCTGTGCCCCCAACCCCTCTTACCTCCTTCATGATGTTCTCTAAGCCTTAGATATAGAAGTTGTCTTGTAGATGTGTCAGTTGGAGCTGGAAACTCCACTATTCATTAATGTCTGTATTATGACTAGTTGTAGTTTTCTGTAATTGTATTTGCTCTAAAGAGAAACTTCTTTGACAGGTGAGAGCAACACTTATTGGTGGGTGTAAAGAAAAGTTTTAGAACACAGGAATTGTGCTTGTCTAGTAAACTGGCAGTATTCGGTTTTCTTCTGAGATCCATGATCTACTAGTCTTTGGGAATTGGCTAGGTTTCTTGTACTAGCCATGGCTTTCCTTTCTATTGTATGGGCCATAGATCCAATTAAACAGCTATTGGTTACTGCACCTTTAGAGATACTTTGCCAGGATAGTACTTATTAAAGTTCAAAGGTGTCCCAGAAGGATAGAACTATTGATCCCTTCCCTACCTTGGCGGTGTTCACAGTATTTTTTGCTATGATGGAAGCTAGATTCCAGAAAGAATGCTTTCAGGTTAGATCCATCTCAAACCTTCCAAGTCCTGTGTCTGAGGTATGCAATGTTTTCAGCAATAGAGATCTGCCTTTAACTTCTGAGATGTAACCAAGGATAACACCAACACAACACCAGTACCTTATAATGTTCGGGCTTACACTTCTCTCTCCAATAACTCAGTTGGAGGCTTTTCATGCTTGGTATATAATATATATATATATATATATATATATATATATATATATATATATTAGACAACCTATGGTTTTTTGTTTGAATCTCAGATGGTCTTTTAATTAAAAAAAAACAGAGCCAAATATTGGGGTGAAAGCTGAAAGATCAGAGAAACAGAACAGCCAGCCAATAGTTCTTACCTCTATGAAATCCTCAGCCTAAAGAGACTGAGTTCCGGGCTGGAGAGATGGCTCAGTAGTTAAGAGCATTGGCTATTCTTCCAGAGGACCCAGGTTTAATTCCCAGCACCCACATGGCAACTCACACCTGTTTGTAACTTTAATTCCAGGGTATGTGACCCCTTCACACCAATGCACATAAAACAAAGTTTTAAAAAAATAGAGTGAGTTCCTCTTTTCTCATGCCTTATATATCTTTCTGTGCCCAGACAACACTTCTTGGTATTAAAAGTGTGTGCTTCCCAGTACTGGGATTAAAGATGTGTGCCACCAATGCCTGGCTCTGTTTCCAGTGTGACCTTGAACTCTAAGAGATCCAGACAGATCTCTGCCTCCCAAGTGATGGGATTAAAGGAGTGTGACACTGTAGATGTAACCAACCGTCTTATTAAATAAGAAACACAGAACCAATGCAAAGAAGAAAGCCAAGAGAACAGAGCTAAGAGCCTTACCCATCTGCTGCATCTAGCCTCTTCAGCTAAGAGACCTACTTTCTCTGTTTTTGTCTTTATATAGACTTCCTGTTCTGCCTTCTCATTGGTTGTAAACCCAATCACATGACTGCCTCATCACTGCCTGTCTGTACAGACCTCCAGGTCTTCTATGGTTGGTATTGAGATTAAAGGCATGTGTCTCCAATGCTGGCTGTATCCTTGAACACACAGAGATCTACCTAGCTCTACCTACCAAGTGCTGGGATTAAAGGCGTGTACCACCACTGCCCAGCTTTTGCTATGACTCTAATATCTCTGACCGCCCCCCGCCCCGGCAACTTTATTTATTAACATACAAATCACATTTTAGTACAAATAAAATATCACTATATGCCACCACTGCCTGACCTTTATGTCTAATCTAGTGGCTGGCTCTGTCCTCTGATCCTCAGGCAAGTTTATTAGGGTACACAATATATCTCCACAATCGTTCTTCTGGGAAACATTGAAAACCCATGTGATAACTTCATTTAATATATACATGTGTATATGCATATATTTATAGGCTTTGGGTATATTTTTGGTAAATATAAATTAATATAGTTCCTTGGGAATTTATCAAATATCCTTGGTGTTATTTATTGCTCCTCTCTACCCCCTTCTTCTTCTGTATTGACTTCCCTCTTTCCTCAGTTACATCCTTCATGACATGACCATTTTCCCATTCCCCCTTCATATTTCTTGCATCTTGCTATTGCCCTCTATACCTCCCTCATGGTCCCTAAAAAATAAAAAATAAAACCTTTTTGATTTCTGCAAAATAACATAAATGTCCTTCAACGTATAATGGATAATCAAAATATGATAAACATAGAGAATAGGATATTATTCTGCAATAAATATAAATGAAATCATGCAGCTTGCAGGTAAATAGATGGACCTAGAAAAGATCATTTTGGGTGAGAGAAACTAGACCCAGGAAAACAAACTCCACACATTCTTACTTAACAGAAGCTCCCTCTCCAAATATTCAGACATCAGATATAACCTGAAAAAGAAAACCACATAGTTCTTCTTTTTTGATATTCTGACACAACCAGGTCATTAGTAGAAATGATTTTTTAAACACCTAGTAACTTGAGATTACTGTCATTTAACAGTGCCCAGGAAAACATTGGAAACTGAAAGAGTAGGGTGTACACGTTAGGAGTCAATAATGTGATTAGTTCATTTCTGTTCCTGTGAGATTTTAGCATGGGATAATATTCTCAGTGAATTTAATGATTACCAATTAATTGCATCATTTGAGAATATGCACATTTACATTTTAGCACTTACATGTTTCTAGTCTACTGCCCATTGTGATGGGAGCAGTTTATCTTATTTTTTTTTATTTCTTCCCTTTCAGTGTTTTAATTCTCTGAGAATTTCTAGGTTTATCTAAGTGTTTATTGTCTCCCCACACCTACAATGAATACACAAGAAAGAGTATTATCATTGTCTCTCTATATTAGGTGTTCATCAAGCATGGTTACTCAGCAATAAAAAATTATTAAAGAATGATGTTTTACATTATACCATTTATCCTGAAATTTCCTTCTAGGTTCCCTAAATCCTGTTTGCATCATTCTCCCAGTGCTATTAATTTTCTTCCCATCCTTCCTTGGATTCTTGAAAATTTTTTTGGTCTAATTTGATGCTTTCATTTGCATTTTCTAGCTGCATCTGAATGTATCAGATCCACATCCTAAATGGAAAAAGACAACAGGGCTCTAAAAATTATTTGTGGAATTCTTGTGACATTTTCATTATTTCCAAATATTTAAGAAGATACTGCCTTTGCTTAAGGTAGACATAGAATGCTAACAAAAACATCGAAAATTTTTTTTAGTCTGGATTTTATCATTTTAGCACTAACCAGTGCTATCTGAAGGAAAGCTAGCTTTAGAATGAGTTTCACATCCATAGATAAGTGAAAATATATTAATATGAACCTTGTGTGCTCATTCATTTCTCTTTTTATTTAAATAATCAGTGACTACCAGTTGATTTTTTTATATTCTCTGTCTATATGGCCCACAAAAAGCTGCACAATTTTTTTCTGATAAACTTTTAATTCCCTATCTCTTCCTCTCTCTCTTTGTGTGTGTGTGTGTGCCTGTATGTGCTTGTATGTGTGTGTTTTTGTTTTAGATCATGAAATTGACTCACTTAGTTATTGAGCTAGTGAAGTTAACTCATTGCTGATTTTCTTTTCTATTCTTTACAATAATTAACTCTCCTTCTTCCTGGAGCAAAATTTAAATAACATTTCCTTAGTCTTTAGTGCGGTGGGATGTTCTGTATGCTGTAAATATATGTTGGTATGATTGATTGATAAATAAAATGCTGATTGGCCAGTAGCCAGGCAGGAAGGATATTGTAGGTGGGACAAGGAGAAAGAGAATGCTGGGAGGTGGAAGGCTGAGGCAGGGGGCAGATGCTGCCAGCCACCACCATGAGGAACACGATGTAAAGTGCCGATAAGCCATGATCCACGTGGCAAGATATAGACTAATAGAAATGGGATAATTTAAGATAGAAGAACTAGACAGAAAGAAGCCTGCCATGGCCATACAGTTTGTAAGCAATATACGTCTCTGTGTGTTTACTCCACTGGGTCTGATTCTCTGCGGGACTGGAGGGTGAGAGAGATTTGTCCTGACCATGGGCCAGGCAAGACTGGAGAAAACTCCAGCTACACTTTTGTTACCAGGTCATATTCAATTACAAAAGCAGATTGAGTGCCCAATATGTAACAGAAGTTGTATTCACACCAGCTTTACAGCAGTTTACAATTTAACTCAGGTTATATTTTCTTTCCTTGTTACACACGTTTACATCACTTATTGTGGGTGTCATGGGTGTCATTTCATTTTATTTGTGTAGTTCATTAATACTTATTCCCCTCTCATCCTTACACTGTGTGAAGCAAAAAAGCCTATTTAGCTTATTTTCTCTATCAAATCTCACAGCATGTTGGCAATCAATATTTGTGGAGTGAGTAAATGAATAAAATATTATTTAAGATCATATATTTAGAAGATTAAAAAGAATGTTTTACTTTAATGAACTTTTAAAGTACTGACTGTACTTATCCATGAGTTAATTTTATTTTTTTTAGTAAAATGTTTATATGGTCTGTGGAGGTGATTTTCCTGTGTGTATGTCTGACCATGACGTACATTCAACACCTGTGGAAGACACAAGATGGCTTTGGATCTGCTAGAACTGGAATTGCAGAGGTTTATGAGCCACCATGTGGTCATTGGGAATCTATCTGGGGTCCCATGTAAGAGCAGCCATTGCTCTTAACTTCATCCTCTCATGAGTTAAACATCCCTTACCAATTTCTCAGTTATAACTTATGGGAGATAAGACAAAACAAAACAAAAGTGGTCTTATTGAAAGTAGACACAACTATTTCCGATTTTAAAACGTGAAAAAATATTTGCCCTTCTAGGATTTTGAATCACTCACTAATAATAGAAATACAGCCTACCATAATGAATCATAACTTTTAAAAGAATTAAACTATTCCACGGGTACACCCTTTCATGATATCCTTTAAAAGAATTTAGCATCCATATGTATAACATTAATTTAGTCTGTAAAAGTTATAGGAAGGATGTTCAGAAATGCTGGAATTTTAGGGAGTCACAGTATCATTGAGATTATTTCATTTCCACTTCTAATTACAATTGATGTCAAAATAATAGGTGCAATTTGTGTTATGTTCTCACTACAAGCTTGAATGTATCAGCATTTTAATGTCGTGCATCTTGGAGTATTCAAGGCAATATAATACTACACTGACCTTTTCAATATTCCATAGACATTGATTGCAGGAAACCACGTTTTAAAATGTGTATTTATGTCCTTCTCCTACCCTCACCAGCAAATACTTTGCCCACTTTAGCTAGGGAAAGTAACAGTAGAAAATTTTTCAGCAGACAAAGTAGAACAGGCCATTATAATTATAAATGCACATATATGTATAGAAATACATGCCAAAAACACATGAAAATTGAATAGTATTGAATACATGTAAGAGTTTAAAAGCTTTGTTGTGTTACAACAAGTTTAGAGTACCAACCAAAATATTGAGTTTTTTACACTGTCAATTTAGGGAGGTTTTTCCTTATTTTCATTGATGAAAGGCAAACTGCAACTAGGTTGACGTTGCCTGACATCCCTTAAGTATGTGCTTTAAAGCCCATTGGAATTTTTCCTTGATGAGTATCATGAAGAGGAATAATGTTCAAAGTTCATTAGGATCTTATTAAGTGACAGAAAATAGATTAAGATATGAGTTTTATTAAGTATTTATTTTTAATCATTACAATCCAAAGTGCCATCAATATCTATAGCATGTAGGTGAAAAAAGCTGAGGTACAGAGATATGCATGTGTTACTCAACACCACTGAGCCCTAAATACACCATTTTAAAATGAGAAAATGTAGAATTCCTGTCATACATTTAGTGTAAGTTTGTGATTATAGTCATGTGATATGGATGTATTTGTTTACAAGAGAACCATGTTTCAAGTAACAATTTTATAATGCTAGCATAATATTATTATACTACAACTTAGGTCGACTGACATATTTTAATAATATGTATTTTATGTTAGTTTAAGGAAAGAAAATCTATGTTCCTATTTATAGCACTTTAAGCCCTTGATTAGTAGATGAATTATGAAATCATAATTGCATGAATCAGGAATTCTTTTTATAGGGTCCCTTATGTCCTACTGCAATTTAGTTTATAGAAAAGGATTATCAAATTATTGTATTATGATTAATATATTAATGTTGTATATTATAGTTTTCCCATTGTATCAGGCATAAAGATATTAGACAGATATTACAGTGAATTATAAAATAAATGTAGAGAAAACCTTACTACATTTAGTAAGTCTAAATATTTGTAATTATTGAATTAAATATAATTTATGCATCTGCTAGTGAAATCTCCTAATTATGCATTGAAAATGAGAAGTTGAGTTGGTGCTAAAGAGAGCAGTTTATTTAGGTTAAATAGCTTTAAGTACTCCCTTAGTTTCACTTTTATTGAAAAATGAATGGTTAAAAGGGTTCAACACAAAATCTAAGCAACTTTAAGCAATCATTTGGCACTGCATTTCTAATTAAAACATTTAACTAAATTGAACTTTTCTTCCAGCTTTCCTATTACACACATACCTATTTTACACACAACTAATAGAGATTTCCAAATTTTTATATAGATTTTAAAGACTATAATTTCTTGTATCTTCTTTATGGATTTTGATGGCTTAATTGCTATGTTATGGCTACACTTACCAGAAAGCATTGAAAAGTGTTAATTACTTTGTACTTTAGTTATGAATTCATGCAAAATTTAACATTTTCTTTCAAAGCAAATAAAATCCATGTTTATTATGTTAGATAAAAGTTACAAAATGATTTAAAATAGTTAACTCATAGGAACTCATATTCTGTTAAAAAACATTTGTATGATACATAAAATCAATTTTGGAAAATTCCACAAAGCAGTGATTTTAATGAGAATAAATCAGTGATGGAGCATGGGGTCAAGTGTGTGTGTGTGTGTGTGTGTGTGTGTGTGTGTGTGTGTGTGTGTGCATGCCTGACATGTGTACATTTATAAGTTATTTGGCAAGAGTTGGATAAATAAGGGAAATGTATAAAGTCAGAGTATAATTGTAACACAAATCTTAAAGGTTCTTATTAATAAAAAATAACGGATCTAATTATTGGGGTGACAGCTGAAAAATCAGAGAAACAGAACAAGCCAGCCACATTCTTACCTCTACAAAATCCTCAGCCTCACACCTTGTATACCTTTCTATGCCCTGCCATCTTCCTTCCTTCCTAGTGCTGGGATTAAAGGTGTGTGCCATCACACCTGGCTCTATTCCCAGTGTGGCCTTGAACTCACAGAGATTCGGTTGTATTTCTACCTCCCAAAAGCTAGGATTAAAGGCATGTACTACCACTGCCTGACATCTATGTTTCATATAGTAGCTAGCTTTGTCCTCTGATCCCCAGACAAGCTTTATTGGGGTACACGATATATTACCACATATCCTCTTTTTTTTGTCTAAAATAATAAAAGAAGGTTATAACTAATATAAGAAAAACTATATACAATAAATACAATAACTATATACAATAGATACAGGCAATAAATACATCAAAGTCTCGTTCATTTGCATTTGACAAATTCAGCGAAAATACTCCATTATCTGTTCTATATTGCTTAGTCC
This sequence comes from Peromyscus maniculatus bairdii, assembly GCF_049852395.1. Classification (NCBI taxonomy): domain Eukaryota; kingdom Metazoa; phylum Chordata; class Mammalia; order Rodentia; family Cricetidae; genus Peromyscus; species Peromyscus maniculatus. Next base: position 3,567,619 of record NC_134856.1, on the reverse strand, counting down.
AAAATGTACCTAATTCACTTTCTATCCTAACTTTTATTACCAATTGAAAACTATCTTTTGATGTATTTCAAACTTATACACTTTACACCTCTTTCGTGAGTTTTTTTTCTGAATTTCTTAACAAGAAAAACTGTTTTTTTTCTGAATTTCTTAACAAGAAAAACTAGAACTATCTAATCTTCAACTCCCCCAGAGAACCAATAAGGGAATGATATTAACTGAGGAAACAGGTAGTACAAACAAGTGACTTCCAAACAATATGAGAAGTAACAAAAACAGCTGTCTACCTTTTCGGGGTATTATGTTTATGTAGCTTATTTAAAACATAGCTTATTTTAAATATGTGACTACCCAATATTTCTCTGCAAAGTTGGGCCATCCATCTTCGGCCTACAGGCTTAGCATATCTGACAGACTCATCTGTCAAGCAGGGTTTTCTGAAGTGCTTTCTCACCTTGTCTTGGCAAGGTACAGCAGTCCTTTCTTTTGTGTCCTGCATGTTCATGGATACCATACTGTCAGCAGTCCATGCAAGGGCACTTTCTTGACCAGTGCCTAACTTTTGCCATGATGGAAGTAAACTCCATACGGACTTTCTTCTATGTCCATCATCTTCTTTGAAGTAGATTGGTGCTGCTAGAAGCACACATGTCTCATTGTCATAAAGTATGATCTTGAAAACATACCTAACATAACTACAAGTTCTATTGTAATGACTATTAACTTTCATTTCTTTATATCCTAATTCCTTGGTAATAATAACTTTCAAGGACTAGCAATTTACATTACATTGTTAAATAACCTATATAGGTACAAAACCTTGTAAAAGCTTAGGAATATATATGCAGCAATTTCTAACAAAATCCGTCCCAATTTTGTATCAATATACAAAATTTGTATACAATATACAAAAATTCAATCCAATGTAAAAATATTTAAAACTAGTAGTTGCCTTTTAAAAGTAGATTTAATAATCTATCTTTTTATCTTATCATATCTATATCCTCAACTTTTTTTTTCTTTTCAGAGTCGATTCAATAATCTAACTCTTTCCTGTAATCCTCATTTTTCTTTTTCTTTTCAAAGTAAGAACCCTAAATCTAATCTCCTTTGTAATCAAACACTCTAAACAGTAACAGTTATCCATAACCCATTGAATGACCAAAAATCCACCCAAACCACCTCTTGGAAATGTAGAAATTGTGTTCTTAAAATTATTTCCTGCTTATTGGGAGTGAAAGCATCTTAGCGGATCCTGAAAAGAAAACATTGGGTTAATTGTCAAGTCCTGCAAGAGGTAGCTTTATCATTTGTTGTCCAGTCTCTGCATAATGGGAAAGTGCAGGTCTTGTCTCAAGTCCTTGCTCAAGTAGTCTGTGAGGCTGGATCATCTCAGCTAGTCATCTCCAAATTGTCCTAAGCAGTTTGTAGTCCAAAGCCAATCTTTGGGTGGTGTTTTTCAGCTTAGTGGTATTATCATGGTCCTGATGGAATTGTCATTGTGGAGCTCCATCATCTTTTTGGAGACTTCAAAGTCACTGTTAGGTACAATCATGGCTCCCTGCAGAAAACTGATAGAGACTCAAACAGGAAAGTAGATGAAGCATTTTTTGGTAGGATTAGTTAGTACTCTATATAACCATTAATATCAAGTTTTATATATATAACACTTATATCTTATTAATTTTGATATAAAATTCATACCTTAAGAAAACTTTTAAAGAGTCAAAATAAAAACCAAAGAATTATGAGATTAGTGGCAATAAAACAGTCCCTTAATTCTGGGTTTTCTTCTGTCCCATATCAGATGGCTCTTCTGAGATGAAAGAGAGATTTTGCATTTTCTTTTAACAAGCATGCTTCGGGTTTAGAGAAGGAGAGAGCTATGCTCCAACTCCAAAACCAGCTTCAAATGTTAGTTATCTGGGACTACATAAAGACCATTTGCATTACGTGTATGTAGAGAACATCAGAAACAAACATTTAGGAAGACTTATGAAATTTTATCCTGTTAGATATGGGTTATATCAATATTCCAATTTACTATTTTCCTTTGGACTATTTTTCTGGATGATTTGTCCTTTTTCTTCAGATGTCTCATTTCTCCAGTGTTGTTCAGATTCCTTAACCTTCATTTTCCTGAAAGATAAAAGCAATAAACCTTCTCCAACCCTAACTTTGGGGAGGTTCCCTGTTGGCAAGTTATATCTGATTAAACAAAAAAGCATTTGTTAGTTGTGTAAGTTAATTTAAATTGCATGGTCATGCTGGTTGATGAACTATCACCTCTCCTAATTAAGAGATTTCTCTTGTTCAAATTGAACCTTTATCAATTTTGATGGTACTCATAGATTTTCTTCTCCTGTAGAAACAAAAGCAAAACCTCATCCCTAACATAGTACATATCCTGGTTTCCATTCTGAGGTCAGTGCCTCTTTAAAGTATAGAGGCTGATTTAATTCTGTAGTTTATTATTATTATTATTATTATTATTATTATTATTATTATTATCCAATGTCTCTCTGCAGCTGTTGTTCCTTTCTCATTAGCCATCATAAATTTAAGATACAACAAGTTGGCAACCCACTCTATTTTCCAAAGCTGCCAATCACCATAAGTTAGAACTACATGTTATACTACAAAATAGCAGTTGTATAACTTCAGGGACTTGGGGCTTCCTATTGCCACTCAGCCTCACCCAGCCACTATTCTACTGCTACTAACCACCTGGGAGAAACCTGAGATGTCAGGTGCTTTGACTTCTGCATCGTAATAGAGTTGAAAAGGCATTCCAAGTACATGTAGCCAGGAAATACATCTACTGAAAATGCATGTGAGTCTGACTACATACCAGGGAAATATTTTATTTTAATCAAATTTCTTTTTTTTTTTTTTTTTTTTTTTTAGTTTAAGCTCCAGGCCTTGCCCCTCCATATGATTGGAGAGTCTATTCATATATCCACATGCTAAGTTTTAATGTTTTATATATTTTAATTATTCTATCCTGTTACCCACCATTTTTATTTTCCATGAATAGTAAAATTTCTAAGACATAAGACTGGGGATTATTGTCTTTATAAAGGAACAACCTCTTCTAGGTATTTAAATGCCAAAGTAAGTCAATCAAACTATAATTGACTCTAATTGGAACTCCCACAAGCTCTTCATATTTTCCAAAAAGTACCTGAAGTTAAGAAGAGGTGAAAAATTCAACTATGTCTTTAAGTTTTCTAATATTTCTGAGAAAATAATTCTTGTAAGGTAGGTAAAGAAAAATCAAAAGTATTAGCTACAATAATCCAGAGATAGCTCCATTTAAAAAAAATATATTCAACTGATTGGCCCCAACATTTTTACTGTTAACCTGATTCTGTTACAAATTGATTTAAAGTGATAAATTTTGTAATGTTTATGTATCTAAGTGATTTAAAAATAGAATCTAAGGCTGATCATGAAGCTCAGTTCATAGAATGCTTCATTGGAATACACTAAGCCATGGGTACATCCTCCAAACTGAATAATGAACTGTATATTCTCTCTCTCTCTCTCTCTCTCTCTCTCTCTCTCTCTCTCTCTCTCTCTCTCTCTCTCACACACACACACACACACACACACACACACACGTGATGGTTTGAATGAAATGCCCCCAATAGTATTGAACATTTGAATATTTGGTCCCTGGTTGGTGGTGCTGCTTAGGAAGTTTGGGAGATATGACCTAAACAGAAAAAGGATGTCACATGAAAAAGGCTTACAGGTTTCCAAAGTTTTATACCATTCCAAGGGCACTGTTTTTTTCCAGTTCCAGAGAGTTCCAGAGCTTTCAGCCTCTGTTACTATCAACATGCCTTCACTTTGCCATTATGAAGCTTAATTCCCTTGAACAATAAGATCAAAATAAACATTTATTTTTTGTATATGTTTCTTTGGTCAAGGTGTTTTTCACAGCAATAGAAAAGTAACTAAGTCAGAAATTGGTACCAGGCAGCATGGTATCGCTATGCCATAAATGAGCATGTGAGGGTTTGTTGTTATTGTGTTGTTTTTTGTTTTCTTTGGAGGAATGTGAGAAAGCTGTGGACTTTGAAACAGGAAAGCTCTTGACTATTTTAAGCAAATCTTAACAAACCATCTACTCAGGTGCCTGGAAGGCAGTAATACTGAGAACCACGTGAACTGTGGATGCCCAGATCAAGCATTTTTAGAGGATAACAATATTATTGACTGGGATAGAGACCATTATTCTGAAAACTTGGAAGCAAATTTGGATGCTTTCTGCCCATGTCCCAATAACTTGCCTGGGGTTAAATTAGAAAGTAATGGACTAATCTTTTTGGCAGGATAAATTTTAAGACAACTTAATATTGATTCTAGTATCTATCATATAGTCATTAGTAACCACATTTCTTTTTGCAGTTCTACAATGTTAAGAAGCAAATGGAATAAAATATATACAAAATATACAGTTTTGTATAGGATAAAGGACCAAGAAACTTAATGTTTCAAAAAGCTTTTGTTGAAAGAGGTAAAATATTAAGGAAAGGCCTGGTGTACAGTTGAATAATGAAAATTGTGCCTCCAGGACAAGATCCTGTCTAGCTAAGCTTCCATCTTGTGAAAGGAAAAGGTCCAGGGAATATGGTGCTCCTAGCAGGAAAAAGGAAACAAAATCTACTGCAAATATGATTCCACCAGACTGGGTCTATCCTAAACTGGCAACTGAACTTAGCAGTATTGTCCACGTGGTGTTACCATTAGAATCATGAAGCATATGTGAGTAAAGGGGTTACAGAAAATTCCTCCATGGCTTCAGATACTCTGCTCAAGGGAGATGTATAGACGGGGAGTCATTGCATGAATGTCCTGAGAGGTTATTTCGTGAAGCTGGGGAAAGGAAGCCTGAGTTGCATTGAAGACCCAACAATATTGGCTACATCAAATCTGTGGGTTATCTACCAAAGATAGAACTGTACGCAGGGAATGTAATCAGCCTGAGTGAGAAGAACGCAGAAAAGCTGGACTGATGGAGGCAACTAAGTCCTTTGGTGTCTTTCATGAATCAACATGAATTGGAGTTTGCTTTGCTGATTTTCAGTCTTGCTGTGGACCAGTATTTTCTCACTGTGCTGACATTCTACCCTTTTGAAATGGTAATATATATTCTATGTTATTGTATATTAGAACTTGGTCTTTTACTTTGTAATTTTACAGGAGATTGCAATTAAGAGTTTCCCTTGAATTTCAGAAGAGACTTTTGGTCTTTTAAACTATGTTGAGACTGAAAGACTACAAGCAATGTTGAAGTTTTACTATATGCATTTTGCAGTTTGATATGGCCATAAGACTATGGTGGCCAGGAAGTGGAATGAGGTTGAGTGAAATGTCTCTAATAGTATCTGGCACTTGAATACTTGGTTCTGAGTTGATGGTACCATTTGGAATGTTTACGAGATATGGATTTTCTGGAGGAATTACATCACTGGGGTGAACTTAGAGTTTTCTTTGAGGACTTTGAGCTTCTTGACTATATACTATGCACCTGCTTCTTTCTTCCTTCCTTTCTCTCTTTCTCTCTTTCTCTCTTTCTCTCTTTCTCTCTTTCTTTCTTTCTTTCTTTCTTTCTTTCTTTCTTTCTTTCTTTCTTTCTTTCTTTCTTTCTTTCTTTCTTTCTTTCTCTCTTTCTTGTTGAATATATGATCTCTCAACTTCTTTTCCTTCTGTTATGCAAAGCACCCTTATGGACCTTATCACTCTGGAACCATAGGTCCAAAATAATCTTCTTCTGTAAATGTTCTTGGTCATGTTGTTTTACCACAGAAATTACAGCATAACTAAAATAATATACATGTATATACATTTATAATTCAATTATACATATAAACTTCACAATATAGATTTATACCTTCTGTCTCTTGATAGAGTGAACAATACACAAGCACATGAGAAGGAAGAATTTACAGCATTACTCTGGGGCTCACTTGCCTGTCCATATGTATGAAACATATGCCAATATACTTATTCAGCTATCTTCTGAAGATTGTATCTGATAAGCAACATGATTGGATCAGTTTCCTTGTCCACATATATTGAGAAACTACATAGTGCCCAGAGTACATACATTTACTGTGTTAATTAAATTTATAGAATGCAAATTTATATAATGCAAATTTAAAATATTAAAATGCTTGAGTAAAAGATTTTATTTTTTCATTAATAACTTTTTTTCTTTTAATATGGTATCTTCTAAGCCACATTCTCTGCTCATTTCTTATTTCAAATATAATTCTATATTGGGAAAGAACACAGGAAATTACATCAAATTAACACTAAAATAAAAATTATTTGACCATGATATCCACACAAAGTTTATCATTGCAACTTAAAAGATAATATTTCCCCATGTAATAATTTATATACATCTTCATAATAGAATCTACAAGAATGGTTTCTTATAGATCTAAAAATGACTCTGTCTTACATAGCACTCCGCATTGCATAGAAATACAGAAAATGTGATATTTTCCTATTTAATTTATAAACATTGAAATATTGACAAATATAGGATAATATGAGCATCAATAGCAGGTTGATCAAGCCATAAACAGTGAATAAATATTATGTTGATGTGTTCATTGTTATCAACAAGAAGACTGCATTTTGTTCTTTTTTTTAGTGTAGAAGGAGAGAATTCTTTTGCACAAGATTCTTCATGTGTGGAAACACTAAAGGTGCAATATTACCACAGAAGGGAGGCAAAACTGTTTTCTCACACTTCAAAGAGAAGAGTGATCTGTCAATACTTATGTTGACTGTTTATCTAATACCGCTGTGTTTGGTTGCATCATGTGCACTTAGACAAGGCTAAAGACTTTAACACTGAATGTTTTCTCTAACTTAGGCAAGATCACCTTCTAATATTGTGAATAAGAACATGCCTGGCTCTAATTCTGAGGCATGTTGGTTAATGAACTAAAAAAAAAAAATCAATTACAAATGCTTCTCAGTACTCTGTTAGAATGGAAATGAATAGAGACTATCTCCAGGCCACGGCGTAATTACAAACTGCTCTTAAGTTATCCAAACATTCTCTAAAACCTGAGGTTCTTGATTCTTGGAAAAAGGATCTAGTCAGTTCTTAGTGCACAGTTGTAAATATCCCTTTACATAAGCACATTAACGATCAAATATTAGGTTACCCTTTTGTGACATTTTCTGAGCTTTAATTTTTATTTAATTGAAGTTATGTTAGGACTGCTGTAACATTTAGAAGCATCGTTCTGTGAAGGACATACTCTCTGTCTTATTAAATACATATTTATCCAGCAAGCTAACATTTTAGGACAACAGTGCCATCTGTTAAGAAAATGTTACACATTTGATTTTGAGCTATAAAATTAAAGTTTCTGTTTATCAATCATTAGCATAGGTAATGATTAACAACAGACTAAGTCAATGTACATTTTTCAATTCAAAAGATGAACAACAGCATAAACTGTAACATGATATATGTCTTTATTTCCTCTTGAGACACCAATATAAAATTTATTATTCAAAAACCTAAAATCTAATGCTTAAAGCCTCAAAACTCTTTGTTCTTTTTCCTTGACTGATGATTAATCATGAAACTTATCCAGCACTATTTGACACTTCTCACATCACACTGTCTTCTGTTCTTGAAGTTAGGAACACAAGTATTATTACTTTACTCATGATCAGCCATGTTGTATTGAAATTACATTCAATAGCTCTATTGCAAAGTCACTAAAATTTATCTAGTTGCGAAGCTTGGAGAAGGTCTTCAGAATGTTGTTATTTTCTCACCAATAGTGAGAAAGGTGCCCTTGTTCCCTTGCCACTCAGGAGAAAAACACTGCTATGTAAATATGAACACCACACTTTTTAATAGCAGAGAAAACATTCTAGTGTAATAGTACAGAGATTGACTCAATATTCAGACTTTTTTTCTGTATTTCTGCTGTTTGGCTGAGTTGTTAAGAATGACAACTCATAAAAAATAAATGAAATCTTCATCAGTAAAGTGGGGATGAGGGATGGGCAATGGAGGATTGAGAATGGGGGATGAGAACATAAGGCAACAGGATGGTTGAGCTGGAACAGGTACAGAATGGGAGAGCAATGAAAGAGAGACCATGATAGATGGAAATATAAGGGGAACAGGGAGAAAACAGGTGCTAAGGAAGTTCCCAGGAATCCCCAAGGATGACTCCAGTTTAGACTACTAGCAATAGTAGAGAGGGTGTCTGAAGTGGCTTACCCCTGTCATCATGGAGCCTTTATCCAGTAGCTGATGTAAGCAGATGATGAGATCCACAGCCAAACACCAGGCTGAGCTCTTGGAGTCCAGTTGTAGAGAGAGAAGAGGGATTCTGTGAGCAAGGCACATCAAGGTCATGATGGGGAAACCTACAGAGACAACCAATCAAACTAGTGAGAACTCATAAAATTTAGACCAACACCTGTGAAGCCTGCATGGGACTGGGCTATGCTCTCTGCATAACTGAGACAGTTATGTAGCTTGATCTGCTTAAGGGGACTCCTGGAAGTAGGAACAGGATCCATCCCTGGTGCAAGAGCTGGCTTTTTGGAGCCCACTACTTATGGTGGGATACCTCACACAGACTTGATGGAAGGGGAGAGCCTTGGACCTGCCTTTGCTGGATGTACCAGGCTCTGGCTGACTCCCCAAAAGAGGCCTTAACCTTCTTGTAGGAGAGAATGGGGGAGAGTTGTGGGGAGGCTGGAGGTAAAGAAGGAGGGAAGAGATCTGTGATTGGTATGGAAAATGAAGAAAAATATTCTTAATTAAAAAAGGAAACTAAACAATAGTACTACTTTGGCCCAGATGCAAGAAAATGTTGCATCTCCAGCTTAAATAAAATCATGACCTAAGCCATGTCAAAATTAGAGAGCAGCAGACCAAGACTGAAGTTAAAAAAAAACCCAACAACAACAAACAAACAAACAAAATCACCTCTTAGAATCCATGGGTATCTGACATAAAACCTAGAGGCACACATCACAAGTGTAGCATATTAGTTGTTCTATAATACATATCCCTAGTTCTATCATGCTTTGTCCCTTCTATTTATAATGTTATTGGATTTTATTGACTTTGTATTTTATATTATACTTCCTATTATGCCATTTTAAGCACATGCAATGATATATGCATAAATACATTCTTTATCAAAATTTTGTACCATTTACACATCATTGCCAGGCTTTTTTAATCTCAGCACTTGAGGAAACAGAGGCAGGTGGATCTCTGAGTTCAAGGGCAGCCTGGTATACAGAGTCAGTTCTAGGAAAGCCAGGGTTATACAGAGAAACTCAGTCTTGAAAAACAAATAAACAAAGAAAAACCCATATATATTTATGTATATATGTTTTATTTATATACCCTGTTCTGACTTCAAACTCTTGAACAGTTCCTGAGACTTGATATATTCAGTACCTGTTTTTTGAGTTGATTTTTTACAGTGAAGGGGAAGCAGTAGATGATTCCAGCATAGAGAAGGATTATAGAAAGTACAGACTAAATCACCTTGTTCTAAAATTTGAACATTGCTAATGAGCCATTCTAATGCCATCACCAATTCTTATTTCATCAATCCACCTTACAGCTCTGAATTTCTTTTCTTTCATCTATTCTCATCCTCAAATATGTTGAAACAACTGTCAAAGGCTTCACAAGGAAGAGGGGAAAATAGCCTGGTCAGGTTGTGACTAAAACTTTTCTTATCTATGTGATCTCTTTTATTAAAAAGGTCTCCCAAGTCTGGACCCAAGAGCCAGGCTTAATTAAAGTTATTTGCTTTGAGCTTAGAATATGAATTGCCTCTTCTCACTTCACGACCTTGTCTACCACTTACAGCAAAGATAAAGTCTAGGGGCTCAGTTTTTCTATAGAATTTATCTCTTTGTCCTCAAATAAATTGCTTTAATTAAAATTACTTAGTGACCCTTTTCCTGTCCTTTTAAAATCTATAGGATTTTTTTAAACAAGGCTCATAAATGCCCTTGGATAGTCAGAAAAACTGCAATGAATAGTTTTTTTCTCTTCAAAATATTTTTAGTTTTACAAATTCTTTTTATCATGACCAGGCTTTTTAGAAGAAATCAGTAATTTATATATGTTAACACCACAAACTTGACACATTTGAACATGAGTGTTTTCCTGTGTTTGAATGTTTTGTACCTAACAAACTGGTAAACGATAGTAGAATGTAAAACATAGTCAAATGAAAGGAAAAATGTCAGTTATAAGCTATATTACTTGAAAATTTGTGGTGATTTGAAATTACTTATAATTCAGTGAAATTATTTTAAGAACATATCACTTTAAATTCAATATTATTTTAATATGAGACTTGTGGCTACTCATGCTAATAAATAGAATGAGTAGATTTTTATAAAGACTCATTATTTATTCAATTAATCAATAATAATTACTGAACCATACAGTATGCCAGAAGTCAGTTTGGTGTGTAATAGAGCGATAGAGCAGTGACTAGTACTAACATATTTTCTTTCTTAAATTATCATATGTCCTTGTGAGAGAAATGAACATCACCCCAAAATTTGCATATATAATGAAATATTTATATTTGTCATAAGCCATGTGAAAGAAAGATTTTATATCCACAAATTTCAAACTGAAATGGAGATAGAGGTATTTTTATGGCTACAGCGGCAGCAACAGCAGTGGTTGATAGTGCCTCGTCTGGAAGTGTCATTTAATTGGAACAACTAGCTGTGTTGGGGCAGATATAAAGGAGAAAGTTATTCCAGACAATCAAAGGGGCAAGTGCACATTTCATGGAAGATACTCCTGAAGGATGGTGAGCAAGAAAACCATGAGTTCTTACTCATGAGTATGGATATAGATAATCTGAATCAAATCATACAAGTTCCTGAGTTTATTAATTACCTTTCTCATTGTATAAACACCTTATTTGAGGAAAATTTTATTTTTGCTCACCATTTCAGAGGTGTCAATCCATCTTTGCAGGTATATGTGGCGGGACCAAGTAGTTCATAGGATGGCAACCAGGGGACAGACAGGGATACAGAAAAGGACAAAGCAAGATATAGCTCCCAGTGACCTGCTTCCTCCAACTAAGCCACTCCTCTTACCTTTTATCACTTTCCAATGTGATAAATATATTATGTGATAAATATAAATGTGATAAATATATTATGAATCCATCAAGGTTTAATTGAGTCATTTTGTTTATGTCTTCTGATGAACTCATTACTGGAAACCCCTGCACAAACACATCCACAGTTGCTCTAATAATTCTCTATATGTTTCTTAATGTAGTCAAGACCACCTATGGTATTTTGGCCCCTGTAAAATTGACTTGACACCACTATCCTTGAACTAGTGTGCTAAAGAAATCGGAGAGACTCAGAATTTAGTTCTAACCCCAATGGCCAACGTTAACCAATGTTATTTTTATTTAGAGCCTTCCATTATTTACATGCAATATCAAATTTAAGAGGAGAGTGCTTTAAAAAATCAACAGTTTACTGGACCTAAGCCTTCTGCCACACGCATGTGAGGGTAATGTGACCTTTCAAATTTAGTGACGAGAGAGGAACTTGTAATTCTAGTGAGAGTAGAGCATATGTGACCACTTCACTAAAAACGCAACTTTAGGAAAGTCACATTTTAATGAGGATTAAGTTTTCTGATTTGAACATGTCACACTTGACATCACTCTAAGAAATTCAAGAAGAGATTCCAAGTAGGCAATTTCATATCTACAAACTTATACAAGTGTCAGAAGCTGACATCAAGCATCCATGACGCATATAAAATTAAGGAATCCATACTTTTTGGTATGTACAGCAAAGAAGAGGTATAACAGGAAGAAAGTGGATAGAAATTCATGATGATATAACTACTGTATAAAATAATAGCAGGACATTTTAATAAAGTATAGCTCAACTTACTAAAATGATGTTGGGTTAGGGATGTCTATAGCATTACGCACCTTACGTTCCTGTGTACATTTCAAGAAGGGTAAGAGCTGCCAAAAGTTACAGAGAGAAAAAAAAATCAAGACTCCTGGCTAGATCAAAACAAATTACAACCCTCTAAAATCTTCTCATTGTAACTATACAGATAGACAAATCATACCCGACTTCTTCAAGGTAAACAAATAAGTGCAGCCATCTCTTTATTGAAGGTGCATTAGAAGTTAACCTGCTCTGCAATACTCTCTTTCTCTTAAATTTCTTAAGACATTCCTGAAAGTCTCCTCTGGAATTAATATGATATGAGTGCATTAAGAAGCTTTTGGCACATGGAAGTATATAGTCCTCTGGAAAAGCCAAAGAGTGGAACACTCAAAAATCCTAGCAGAAAAGGATTATTCAGAAAAGCATCTTTTCCAGATGAAGATTCCACATACAATACAAGTACATACAAAGCAACTCCCCTGCATTGTCCTCTCCCACAGCATGCTCTAGCTTCCTTCACAAAAACACTCACAACTTTTCTCATTTGCTTACTGCATTCCTTGCCTACTGATAAGCTAAAGAAATTCACAGTATTGGCCTGTTATCCATTCTTTATTGACAGCATCTGGATGAAAGCCGGTTAAGACTGCCCAATCAATACAAATCTATTGAAAGAGTGATTGAATGGATCGTTGCTATAAACAAACTTCAGAAGTATCCCAAGAGTAATAATTTGTGTGAACCTCTCAGGTCTTTAGTGCTGTATAATTACAATAAGCACATTTGTCTTAATAACACCTGTGTGTAACAGTGCAAATCCTGGAAAAATGGGCATAAGATTGGGGAGGGGAGTTACTATTTATTAGGAGTCATCCCAAGGAAGTATACAGATGATTTTGGTATTCTAGATAGCAAGGAAGAAACTGATAGTGAAGTTAACTGATACTTGGCAGGGAAAGTCAGTAAGGAGTACATGCATCACTTTTTAATCTTTTTTTTTAAATAATATTTTGATGGACTTCACTGAAATTCTATGTATCAATATTTCTCATGCTCTATGTTCTATCCATAATGTCCCTTAAGGCTGAGAAAAAATAGGCATGTTTCAGAACAATGTGTGTGCATTATTCTAAACCTACAAGTAGGAGGGTTTACAGAGAAATTTATCAGTAGCATATGAATAAAAATACAAGATAGACTTAGTCTAATATGTAATTGTTCCTCTAATATATCAAAGGTAGGTTTTACAAGTTCTGAATTTCATGTGTATTCTACAAATTTATGACTAGGATTTGAGATTAGTTACACAGTAACTATGTATGGAAATCAAAATCATCTACACTATAAGGAACATTTCCATTGTCTCTATGTAGCTAAAAATCTCCAGATTAAAATATATCATATGGGTCAAAAAACTTTTTACATATTTACCAACATTTTTTGAAAATATGAAGAAGTTAGACTCACATAACTCTGATGGAAAGATGTGTTATTTACATATATGCAAGAAAATATTCATATTAATATGGGTATATTCATTGACATGAAATGTAATAAAAATGTGATATCTATATATATACATATATATATATATGTATGTATATATCATGAAGTAGTGATTTAAACACTTTCTTTCAGAAACTTGTCTTCTTGTTATTCCTGTAAAATATACATCTCCTCCACCTTATCACTTTCATCCTTTAATTGGGATTTCTTATAAAGGACTCTACTCTATGATGATCCCTTACTGCTACCCACAAACACAGGATGCTACAGCCCCAACAATGAAAACCAATACGTATAGACATTGTCAAATGTCCTCAGAGGGGTATATAGAATGGTAACCACACATTGAGAACCACCACACCAGAACAATCTTTCTCAAATATTTACAAGGAAAAAAGTTCTGATCCCTGTCAAAAATAGAGCAGTGGTTCTCAACATGTGGGTCATGACCTCTTGGAGAATTGCATAGCAGACATCCTGCATGTCATATATTTACATTTCAATTCATAACAGTGCCAAAACTAGAGTTATGAAGTAACAACAAAATAATTTCATGGTTGGTGGTCATCAATATATAGTAACTGTGTTAAAGGGTCACAGCGTTAGGAAGGTTGAGAACCTCTGGATTAGAGAAATGTGGGTACTTCAAAAATTTGTCTGAATATAAAGACTTAAAATTGCTTTCAAAATTAATAATATCTGTATTATTTCTATGAGTGATGTAGATAGTAGCTAAGTGGTAGTATAAATATTTATCATTCTCAAAGCTGTGCTCATGGCCTGAACTCATCCCATAACTCCAATAAAAACAAACAAATAAATATAATGTATACAATGTATAGTGTTCCTGAGAATCTGAGAGATATTTTTGTTTTGGGTGTTTTTTTTTTTTTTTTTTTTTTTTTTTTTTTTTTTTTTTTTTTACGAGTGCACTTCAGGCTGTTAAGGGAATTATAGCTTAATTTGCAAATATGACATGAAGACAAAATGAATCTCAGTCCCCAGGAGGATGGAGGACTGTGGCTCTGAGTTACACTTTGTGCTATGCTATGATTATAATAAAAACATATGTATCACTGAATGTGCTGTTTTATTGGATTTTTAATTGATAACATCATGCTCCATAAGATGGACTAAAGGATAAATGCTAGCTATTTCTGTAGCTTTGTAGCATTGTTGGTGTGTACTAGAGAATCAATGAGTCATCACATTCCTTTCCTTTCTTTTCCCTTCTCTCTCTCCTGATTTAAATCACAAAAATAAAACAGAAAAGAAATGGAAAGGTCTACTCTGTCTTTTCTAATAAAGACAGGTTAAAGGGAACCAAGGAGGCTTTGGAACATAAATTTTACTTATGTATTTATGTTCATGAACTGAAGTGGTTTTTTTCCTACAGGATGAGTGTATTTTGATTTGACAATGGTGAATTCCCCATTCTTCTTTCTTTACAAGTTGCTATCTCATATAGTCCAGCTATGGCATATGGTCAAGTCTTGATTGTTTGTGAATGGATTAGCTGCCTTGTCAATTACCCATGTGCACTTGGGGATGACTCATAAAGTAGTTGAACAGCTGCTCACACATCTGTCTTCTCCCACTCACCATGGGATCCCCACAGAGATGTTTCCCTTCTAAGAGCTCATACAACTGCAAATGCTCATTTGTATTCTCTTCCAAAATAGCTCTGCTTGATCTGGCCTCCAGCCTTGTGGAGTATGAGTAAGGAAGGAAATCATCAGACATGTTTTCTATGTCCCATAGACTTCCTCTTTCGACAGAAATAGATTTTTTTTTTTTTGTGAACTGTGTCCCTACCCCAGGGATACATATGGTTGTCTTCCAGAATATGATGGATTTATGTAATTAAAGAAAAAGTGAAAGAAGTCATAAAGATTTCAGCGAAGTACCCAAAAGAAACATGTAGAATTTATACAGTCCATTACGGTAATTTGAAAACATACTCATAAAGGTGTTGATATTCCTCTCCTTCAAAGTTGGGAACCATAGTCCTTGAGTTGGATTCTATTTGACTTGTGTAAACAGTCAGGCACCTCACCATGACAGAAACAATGTGAAGTCTATATGCTATGTAGCTTCTGCCTGTTTTTCCAGAAGATTCTTACTAATGGATGAAGGCACCATGGACACAGCATGCTTCCAGAAAATAATATTTAGAAAACCCCAATAAGTACATGCTCAGATATACCTTGACTAATATGCCAATGTATATAGACAGAGCTAAGCAGCCTGCTTCTATTCATTCTAATCTCTCTGCTCTCAGTCCCATCTGATATTAGTCAGGGTCAGGCAACACTTGCCAAAACTTTTCTGAATTTCTGAACTTAAGTATGAAAGACGCTATGACTGCATTCATCTTAAACCATTAAAATTGGGGATATATTGTACAATAATGAATGCATCCTTTAACATTTCAACTCATGCTTTTCTGGTTGGATTTGCCTACTTGACATATCTTTGAGTCATGTGAGAGGAAAACCTTGAGTAAGGATTTCTTAGATCATATTTGGCCTTTGGACATATCTATGGGGAATTGTCTTGAACATTGATGCTGGAAGATACAACCCATAGCAGGAAGCACTATTCTTAGGCAAGTGTTCCTGAGCTACATAAGGAGCCTAGCCAAGCATTAGAATAAGCAAACCAGAGAAGTAATCATCAAACAGAATTCCTCCATGGTTCCTGCCTCCAGATTCCAATTTTGAATCCTGCTCAGACTTCCCACAATGATGGATAGTTACCTGAAAAAATAAACCAAATAAATCCTTTCTTCCTGAAGTTGCACTTATTAACAGAAATTTACACAGCAACAAAATCAATCTAGAGCAAATTTCTTGTCATTATTGTCATTTAATAATCAGACTTTACTGGTGGAAAAATTTATGCAGAAGCTCAGTAGTATATGTATCTGGGTTTTAGGTAACACAAAGATGCATACACACACAAACACACACACACACACACACACACACACACACACACACACACACACGCACACAGATCACTTACTAGTCCAGCCTGCTTAATAATGCATGGATATCCTGCCTTTCTAGAATATAATTCAGGTGAATGAATGTATTATGGATGAAAAAATACAACAACTAAAATAACTAATGTGGACAAAAATGAAGTATGAGATGAAGTTTTGAACCAGAAAATGTGGTTTCTTAGGGCTTTGATTGTTGTGAGACAGTCAAGGTTTTTAGTACAATATTTCCTACTCACAATACCTCTGAGTTATATACCATTTCAAGACACAGCAAGATGATGAAAACAAAACAAAACAAAACAAAAAAAAACAAAACAAAAAAAACTGAGTTGTGTCTATACATAAAAGTCATTATGTGAACTGAAAAAACTCTAAGGTTCTATGTATTCATGAAATTCTGGTTCAGGAAAGTTTAATGAATTAAAATGAACAAGCAAACTCATAACAAAACAAAAGTATAAACCTTTTATCAGATGACATTTGGACTGAAGGTTCCAACAATTTGATTGCTGCTTTGCCTCAGGGTAGTGACTAAAACACTAACTTATTGTTACCTTGTGCCATCTGTGTTTTCATTAGTGCCTAGCAGCAAGAGTTGGTTTTATTTGATAAATAATAAATTCAATGAATCTCTGCAAGTCTAAATACTGTGAAGGGAGACAAATAAGACAAGAAAAGGAAAAGGGGACAGAGCTGTGCCCTTCAAAATTTTATGCTAGAAAATATGAAGACTATAATGCCAAAGATACATTCATACATTAAATGGGATTTGTTAAACACTCTTTAGAAATCCAGTACTAGCTTTTAGTAGCTAAAAGAGTTACCAGATATGGACTTTTCTCTAACACTTACTCTTTCCTTTCTTATTGCAAGGATGAAGATAGAAAAACAATTTCATTCCAGGTTTAGTTCTCATTATGAATTTGTGACATTTCAGCTGACATTAACCCTCACTTCTCCATCATTTTTCTTTTGAATTAAAAATATATACTATAATATATTACAAAGAATCCATTTCCTTTTTAAAATCCCTGTCAAGAACATTGAAGAAGGCTTGCATTTATACATTTTGCACCTTTTATAGGGTTTACTGCACATAATGGTTAATAGCCTTTACCCTGAAAGATTGATGAGGAAGACACCTAAGAACTGATTATCTGACCATGTATGTACTTTGTGTTTCTCTGGACCAAATACTATCATCTACAAATGAGGAATAGTATGTAATATTATTGACCACATGTGGATTAATTTTAAAAAGACTCAGTGTAATAAATTAATATATTAAACACATAATAATTAACTTCCATGAATTTTCAAAAATTTCACTTTACTTAGATCCCAAAACACTTTTTTAAAATTATTAATTGATAGGTCCTTTTCTATGAATGCAAGAATTTAAGACATATTAGTTGAGTTACTGTTATAAACACTCAATATTTTAATTTTACACACAGGTAAATCTAAAATTCCAAGTACATACTTTTCCCTGAAAAGTTTACATCTCTATGATTTAGTACTGTACTGCAAACAATTTTGGGGGCTGTGGTAATAAATCAGTGGGTAAAGTACCAAAATGTCAATCTCCAGATTCAGTATGATAATCTTCAGGTTAAGTATGATAGAAAGAAAGAAAGAAAGAAAGAAAGAAAGAAAGAAAGAAAGAAAGAAAGGAAGGAAGGAAGGAAGGAAGGAAGGAAGGAAGGAAGGAAGGAAGAAAGAAAGAAAAAGAAAAAAAGCAGAGTAGCGATTGAAGAACTCTTTGTAATGTGAACTACTGGCATTCAATTGTGCTGTAAGTGTGAATGCATCCAGACAAACATGGACACACATATATATATTTGTGCTGACTAGTTTCATGTGACCTTAACACAAGCTACAGTTATCTGAAAGGAGGGAAACTCTATTGAGAAAATTTTGCCTTCATAAGATGCAGGTATAGGGCATTTTCTTAGTTAGTGATTGATGGAAGAGGTCCCAGTCCATTGTGGGTAGTGCCATCCCTGGGCAGATAGTACTGGGTTCTGTAATGAAACAGACTGAGCAAGTCATGTGGAGCAAACCAGAAGCAGCACCTCGCATGGTCTCTGCATCAGCTCCTGCCTCAAGGTGAGGTTCCAAACATGCTTAAGTTCCTTCTCTGACTTCCTCCAGTGATGGAATACAATGTAGAAGTATAAACCAAATAAACCCTTTTCTCTGGATGTTGCTTTTGATCATTGAATTTCACTACAGCAATGGTAACCAAAACCAAGTCATTATTCCTTATCTTCTTTTGTGTAAATTTTTTTTAAATTTAATTTACTGTTATTTTATATCTCAACCACAGGATATATTCCCTTCCCTCCCATCCTCTCATTATTTTCCCCTTCTCCTCCATATACTCCTCAATCCACTACTCCTCTGTTTCTATTCAGAAAGGGGCAGGCCTTCCATGGCTTTCAGCAAAGCATGGCTTATCAAGTTTCCCTAAGACTAAGCCCCTCCCCTTGTATTTATGCTAGACAAGGCAATCCAGTATGAGAATTAGGTTCCCAAGAGCCAGCCAGATCATTAGGTATAGCTCCTGCTCCCATTATTAGAAATCCCACAAATAGACCAAGCTACCCAATGGTTGCATATATGTATATGGTTTAGGTCCATCCAATGCAGGTTCCCTGGTTATTGATTCAGACTCTGAGTTCTTATGAGCCAGGTTAGTTATTACTGTGGGTTTTCTGGTGATGTCTTTAACCCCCGTGGTATCTACAATCTTTACCCCCTCTCCTCAGTAAGATTCCCGAAGCTCAGCCTAATAGTTGACTGTGGGTTTCTGTATCTGTTTCCATCAGTTACTGGATGAAGGTTCTCTGATGACAATTGAGGTAATTACCAATCTGATCATAGATGATGGCCAGTTCAGGCTACATATCCACTATTGCTAAGAGTCTTAGGTGGGGTCATCCATATAGATTCCTTCTAGTTTCCCTTGAATCAAATTTCTACCAGACCTGAAAAAGTCCCTTTTTCTAGTCATCTCTTTCAGTACTTTCCATCTCCACCCATTCCCCAACCTAGTCCCTTAGGTTCCCATGCCTACTGGCTCCCAGTCCATCCAGGAGATGTCTCCTATTCCTCCTTCCCAGGAAGATCCATGTGTGTCCACTTGGGTGCTCTGGGTCTGTGGATTGTAGCATGGTTATCCTTTACTTTATAGCTATCCAGTTATAAGTGAGTACATTCTATGTTCGTGTTTCTGGGTCTGAGTTACCTCACTCAGGATGATATTGTGGGATATTCATACACTGTGTGAAGATGTATTGCTGTGGGACGGTCTGTATGTCAAATTGCTCTCATTGGTCAATAAATAAAACACTGATTGGCCAGTGACCAGGCAGGAAGTAGGTGGGACAAGGAGAGAGGAGAATTCTGGGGAGCGGAAGGCTGAGGAGAGACACTGCAGCTGCCGCCATGACCAGCAGCATGGGAAGACGCCGGTAAGCCACCAGCCACATGGCAAGGTATAGATTTATGGCAATGGATTAATTTAAGCTATAAGAACAGTTAGCAAGAAGCCTGCCACGGCCATACAGTTTGTAAGCAATATAAGTCTCTGTGTTTACTTGGTTGGGTCTGAGCAGCTGTGGGACTGGCGGGTGACAAAGATTTGTCCTGTGAGCAAGGCAGGAAAACTCTAGCTACAAATGGCGCCCAACGTGTTGGCAAGAGTTTCCACCTAAAACCTGAGAAAAGATTCTAAAACGGAACTAAAAACAGCTTCCTAATTGTCTCTCTCAAATGAGCGGCAGCCTGCCGGTTTGAGCTACTGGCGGGTTCCTAGCATGCAAGCTCGATCTGCAGTATGGCGGGAATGAGGCCTCTGCAAGTGGCACATTAAGCTACGTGGTGGATTTAGCCTTTGCTAGTACAAAAAAAGAGGTTTCTGGGCTACACGCTGCTTGGATAAAAGCATAGACCCACGATGGCTCCCAGAGCTGGTGGAAAACGTACCACTGCCATGTTGGGAAGCTGAAGTGGGCGGAGCCAGCAGCCACAGCGCCGTTTCAGGCTTAGAAGGCTGCAGTTTAAAGCAATAGGCTCAAGGTAATATAAAACATAAGCCACATAAAGATGGCTACCTCACAGAGAATCTGGATAATGTTCTCTTTGATATTCGTAACTGAAGAGAAACATTTGATTGCAAAAGCTGTTGAGTTATGCCAAAATGTGTGTTTTAAAGGTACTTTAACTTCAAAATTTGGATGTAAGGATATGTTGCTTTGGAAAAGAGGCTCTGCTTTTGTTTCCACAGAAAGCCAGAGGCTATGGATTTGTTCCAGATTAAGATACATCAGGTTTGACCAGCCAAGACCACCTGAAAGGTCTCCAATGACACCATGGCCCAGATGATCCAACATCCAGAATTGTTTCAAGGCAACTGGCTCAGACGATACGGTCTCATGGACTACTCCATGATCCTAAAATTTTCTTTGTGTCCCCATAAGATACAGCGCCCCCCTCCAGCAGGAAGTAGTAAGAGAAGCTACGCCCAAATTCCCAAATATACCAAGCTGACTTTGGAGATGTGTAAAAGTTAAAACCTTCCTTTTAAAAAAAAGAAAGGGGAAGTGCTGTGGGACGGTCTGTATGTCAAATTGCTCTGATTGGTCAATAAATAAAACACTGATTGGCCAGTGACCAGGCAGGAAGTAGGTGGGACAAGGAGAGAGGAGAATTCTGGGGAGCGGAAGGCTGAGGAGAGACACTGCAGCTGCCGCCATGACCAGCAGCATGGGAAGACGCCGGTAAGCCACCAGCCACATGGCAAGGTATAGATTTATGGCAATGGATTAATTTAAGCTATAAGAACAGTTAGCAAGAAGCCTGCCACGGCCATACAGTTTGTAAGCAATATAAGTCTCTGTGTTTACTTGGTTGGGTCTGAGCAGCTGTGGGACTGGCGGGTGACAAAGATTTGTCCTGTGAGCAAGGCAGGAAAACTCTAGCTACAATGTATTGCTGTGGTTGGGGTGTTAAAAGTTGGATGGCCAATAGCTAGGCAGGAGAATATAGGTGGGGCTTCCAGGCAGAAAGAACTCTGTGAGGGAGAAAGGTGGAGTCTACAGCCAAATGCAGAGGAAGCAGGATGGACAGAATGGAGATGAGGTAACAAGCCCTGCAAAAGGATGTAGATTAAAATATAGGTTAATTTGAGTTATAAGAACTAGTTAGAAGCTGGGCGGTGTTGGTGCATGCCTTTTATCCCAGCACTTTGGAGGCAGAGCCAGGCAGATTTCTGTGAGTTTGAGGCCAGCCTGGTTACAGAGCGAGATCCAGGACAGACACCAAAACTATACAGAGAAACCTTGTCTGGAAAAACAAAACAACAACAACAACAAAGAGGACTAGAGATGAGCCTAAGCTAAAGCTGAGTTTTCATAATTAATAATGTCTCTATTTTATTATTTATGAGTTGGTGGCCCAAAGTGACATCTGACTACAGAATGATTTCTTTCTAGTTCCATTCATTTGCTTTGAAATGTGCAAATGACTGTTTTTAACAGCGGAGTAATTCTCAATTTTGAAATGCACCACATTTTTTATTCATTCTTTGGTTGAGGGGCATCTAGGTTATCGAAGTTCTGGCTATTATGAATAATACTACTATGAACATAGTTGAGCAAGTGTCCTTATGATATTATTGAACCCCCGAGTGACATGAATGACTCTTGAGGGAGATTGATTTCCAATTTTCTAAGAAACTGCCATATTGATTTCCAAAGTAGCAATACAAGTTTACACTCCCACCAGCAGTGAAGGAGTATTCTTCTTAATCCACATCTTCTCCAGCATAAGCTGTCATTTGTGTTTTTGTTCTTAACCATTCTGACAAGAGGAAGATGAAATCTCAGAGATGTTTCAATTTGCATTTCCCTGATGGCTAAAGATCATGAACACTTCTTTAAGTATTTCTCTGCCATTTGAGATCCCTCTGTTTAGAAATCTCTGTTTAGATCTGTACTCCATTTTTAAATTGGATTATTTGGTTTGTTGATGTTTAGTTTCTTGTGTTCTTTATTTTGCAGATCAGCCACTCTCTGAGGTGGGGTTGGTACAGATCTTTTTCTATGCTGTAGGCTGCCATTTTGTACTATTGACAGTGTCTGTTGCCTTAGAGAAGTTTTTCAGTTTCATGAGGTCCCATTTACCAATTGACCATCTTAATGCCTGTGCTACTGGTGTTCTAATCGGGAAGTTGTCTACTTTGCCAATCCATTCAAGGCTATTTCTCACTTTCTCTTCTATTAGGTTAAGTAGAACTGGATTTATGTTGAGGTCTTTGATCTCCTTGGTCCTGAGTTTTGTGCAGGGTAATAGATACGAACCTATTTCCATTCTTTGACATGCTAACATCCAGTTATGCCAGCACCATTTATTGAAGATGCTTTCTTTTCTCCATTGAATAGTTTTGGATTTTTTTTTTGTTGTTGTTGTTGTTGTTAAAAATGAGATGTTGAAGCCGGGCGGTGGTGGTGCACGCCTTTAATCCCAGCACTCGGGAGGCAGAGCCAAGCAGATCTCTGTGAGTTCGAGGCCAGCCTGGGCTACCAAGTGAGTTCCAGGAAAGGAGCAAAGCTACACAGAGAAACCCTGTCTCAAAAAAACAAAAAAAAAAAAAAAAAGAGAGATGTTGATTTGTGTGTGATTTATATCTGGGTCCTCGATTCTATTTCATTGATCAACATGTCTGTTTTTATGCCAATACCAATCTATTTTTATTACTATAGCTCTGTAGTAATACTTGAGATCAGGGATGGTGATGCCTCAGGCAATACTTTTATTACAAAGGACTGTTTGTGCTATCCTGGGATTTTTGTATTCCTCCTATTTTCATTTGGTCCTTGCATCCATTGTTTTGTGACTTTTTCCGGGGAGATGTAAACAAAAATCTGTTCATCTCATACGGGGCGCCCATGACAAAGCAACAGAAGATTGTACCTAAACATAGATTACCAAACCTATATGTCTATTTTGGTTACTTATAGAAGCATGGGTGACATTAGGCAGCTGCATCAATGAAAGTATGACCCCAGCCTGGGTGACAACTCATATAACCTGTATCACTAAATCTCACCATTCAAGATACAATCAGTTTTACAAAAATAATTGCCCTTTCTAACAGTTATGTGTTGCTTTTTAATTTAAGGTGGGTCTTTGTAGTCGGTTTTTTCCCCACTCTTTTACATTGGGGAGGGCCTGCCATCCACATCTGAAATAATCACACATGGAGACTTTTTCTTACTTAGCTTGGTTTATTTCTAGTCACCTTTTCTTAAATTATCCTGTCTACTTCTTGCCTCTGGGCTTTTATATTTCTCTATTTCTGCATACTTTTCTTTACTTCTTGCTCTGTGACTGGCTGTGTAGCTGGTGTCCTCCTCTTCTTGCTCCAAGATCCTCTTCTCCCATATTTCTCCTTCTATTAATCTCTCTGCCTGCTAGCCCCACTTATCCTTTCTTCTGCCTTGGTATTGGCCATTCAGTTTTTTATTAGACAATCTGGTAGTTTGGGTTTTATTTTCACATACCTACACATACACACACATACTTAAAACTTAATAATAAATATTTATATCTATATGTAGATAGATAAATAGATCATAGATAGATAGACAGATAGATAGGTAGATAGATCAGATAGATAGATAGTTTTGATTCAAGATTTTGTAAGCATTTACCTTAGAGTAATAAACTTAATAGAAGTTCTATTTTTGTTTTTTTAAGGAACTTACCTACTGATTCAAGCAATGGCCATGCTTTCTTATGTTGCCATTACTACTTATATAAGTTTCTTTTTCTCCACACTTCACCATCATTTGTTATTTATTTTCTCAGTGACAGTCATTCTGATTGGCATAAGAAGTAATGTTATGATTTTAAGTTCCATTTCTTCAATGGTTAAAAATATTCAACACTTTTATATTGATCGATCATTTATATTTCTTTCTTTGAGAATATTCTATTCAAATGGAGGACATGAAAGGAGAAAGGGGATTATGAGAAGGGAGGAAAAGTTCTAAACGGGGAGAGAGATAATTAGAGAGGTAATTCATTACTTGGGTCAAGAAAGCAGAATGGGGTACTATTTGGAAAAAGAAGGTAACAAGACAGGGATAGAAAAATTGGAAATGTCAGTAAGGTAGTAAATAAGAACAAATCTTAATATTATATATGTATGAGAAAGACATATTGAAACCCATTACTTTATGTACTAAATACAAATTTTAAACAAGTTTGATTAGATTTTTATTCTATGCCTTGTATTATTTTACATAAAGGACACTTATGAACTGGTCACCTTTTGGTAATAGTATGCAAAATAAAACACACAAGTAAGGAGAGAATTTCATGAAGTATTCCATGCTATGAGAACAAGCAAAGCTTGGTCATGGGAGTGCAGGTTGGAAAATAATTTGTATATGTGTGATCCATGCCAGGAAACCTTATTGGTAGAGATGATTTTCAGTTCATTTTTTAAATTTGAAATAAATAATTGGAACAGGAAAGTTGGGATGAGGTGAAAGGCAATACAGTGGTACTAGCCAGGGAAAGTTTACGTTTTCAGAAAGTATTCATTTGGGATACAGAAATTGGAACAAAGAAAATGTTTTAGTGTTGTGTGGTGATTCCACACAGAGGTTCCAATGGGAACACTTGTGTGGTGATATTGTGTTCCCCAAAATATTGTGCACTCTAATAAACTTATCTGGGGTCAGAGAACAAAACAGCCACAATATTAAACATAGAAGTTAGGCAGTGGTAGCACACACCTTTAATCCTAGCATTCCAGAGGCAGAGATCCATCTGGATCTCTGTAAATTCAAATCCATACTGGAAACAGCCAGGCATGGTGACTCACACCTTTTATCGCAGGAAGTGATGGCAGAAAGCAGAAAGGTATATAAGGCATGAGAACCAGGAACTAGAGCTGGTTAAGCTTTTGTGCTTTTGAGTAGCGCTTCAGCTGAGATTCATTCTGGATGAGGACTCAGAGGCTTCCAGTTTCAGGAAACAAGACCAGCTGAGGAATTGACGAGGTGAGCTTGGCTGTGGCTTGTTCTCCTCCTCTGATCTTCCAGCATGCACCCCAATAACTGGCCTTGGGTTTGTTTTTATTAATAAGACCTGTAGCTTGATTTTTTCGCCTTGCCCACAGTCAGGACAAATCTCTGTCACCCGCCAGTCCCACAGCCGCTCAGACCCAACCAAATAAACACAGACACTTATATTGCTTGCAAACTGCATGGCCGTGGCAGGCTTCCTGCTAACTGTCCTTATCTTGCTAACTGTGCTTTTATCTTAAATTGATCCATTTCCATACATCTATACCTTGCCATGTGGCTGGTGGCTTACTGGCGTCTTCACATGCTGCTGGTCATGGCGGCGGCTGCAGCCTCTCTGGTCATTGCGGCGGCTGCAGCGTCTCCTTCTGCCTTTCTGTCCTTTTATATCTCCTCTCTGTTAGTCCCACCTATCTTTCCTGCCTAGCCACGGCCGATCAGGTTTTATTTATTAACCAATCAGAGCAACTTGACATACAGACCATCCCCCAGCACAGCCAAGTGCAGATCATCTCAAACACCTGCACTCAGGCCCATGGTCCTAATCATCCTCTATACGGACCTGCTGGGTAACGCCACAAAGAACCTGAGAATGGGCTCCCACAGGACATACAGAACATCCCACAGCAAAGACCTGTTAAAATTCATGCTACACAGGAGGTTTGGGTGTAGGGTGGATTGAGGGGTCCCTGTTATGGCCACCCATTGAACAGGATGGATGAGAGAGGTGAGGGGAGGCTAAGCACTCATAGGTGAGATCTGTACATTAGGTTTATTACCGTTTTCCATTCACTGAGAATCCTTTTCCTATGGCATATTTTTCTTGCTAGCTCCTTTCATTTTAAACATTGAGTGAGATGCAAATGTGACATTTAAACTTTCAGAGGGTGTTAATCATGAATTGCGCAGTGGAGAAAGTATTTGATATGGTCTGGTAGGACAATTAGAAGGGTAAAGGGTAGTACATCCAAAGAAAAGTTAACTGAGAAGAGAAAAGGGAGCACACATAGATGCACATACACATACACACACACACACACACACACACACACACACACAAAATTATTCATACACATGAAAGAAAACAGAGTGACTAGATTAATGAATTTAGTGTGACTATGTTCCTTTAAATCTTTTGAGAAATATACATCAGGGCCATCAAAGCATTTTATCTTAGGAATATATAGGTACTTCCCTTTTGCTAATTTGAACGATGAGGCAGTATTTTGTGAGGGAGGAAAAGTTTAAACATTTTTTTAAGTGATGAAAATAATTGTGTAACTCAAAAGTCTAAGGCAATGGTAATAGTAATAATAACACTGCTGGGACAGAGAGCATGGGACAGTACACTGAATATCTCACCAGGGCGGGTTTCCATTTGAACTCTCAGGTCTTCCCAGCCTGCATGCTCTCTATTGAAAGCATTAAGAAGAAAAACATATAGTATAGTATAGGTAGGTATAGAGCTTAATATAGAGCAAAGTGGGGCTCTTGTCAGAACTAAGAGTAGACAGTGGTGTAAGAGACCATTGTGCCCACCCACATTTTATACTTAACCAAAGCCCATAGAACAGATATCAAAGGTATGTCTTTCTGTCTAGGTGATATACAGGCACATTTTGCAGGCTTTTATGGGAGGAAAAAATGGTATGAATTTCTTTAGAAGATAGTCCACAGCTAGTATTTATAAAATTTAGATGACTATCTATTAGTGAGCTTCCAGAGAGTTCCTATGACTTTATTTCAAGATAAAGCCAGAAACATGACTCAGATACCATTCTGTTGACCAGTAATCAGAGTCCTCGAGTTTCAGTTGTTTTACAAGCTGTGTACTATAAAGGATGGGGCCATCTTCAATGGTTTTTAAAGTTACTAATTTGGATTTGTTGCTAGTTAGATAGCAGCTGCAATAATAAGATAAATCTCAGAAGGCAAAGAGCCAAGAACAACTCAGGTACCATTAGTTATTTCACATCCATATCAAAGTTCAATACCACTTGCAGTCCATATTATTAAGTTAAAAATAATTTTATTAAGTTTATTTACTTATGGTGTTGTTGGTAGTAGTTCATGTGTGTGTGTGTGTGTGTGTGTGTGTGTGTGTGTGTGTGTGTGTGTGTTGTTTGTGTGTATGTCTGTACTTGTATAACTGCATGCCACATGTGGAGGACAGAGGACAGAAAACTTGCATGATTCAATTCTCTTTACCATGTGGGTTCCAAGAGTCAGGCTCAAGTCATCAGAGTTGGCAGCAAATACCTTTACCCACTGAGCCATCTATCTAGTTTTCCAGTCTGTATTTAATCCAAAGACTAAAATGTGGCATACGGGAGGATAATCCTTAGACACCCTTCTCCTTGAGAATCCCCAGTTTAGCAATCCTATGCTATCCATTACCTGTCCATAAACTACAATGATGTGCTATCATCCTAATATGAGTGTTCTCTCTGTCTTTCTATGTCTCTCTGTCTCTGTACCTTTGTTTTTATCTCTATCTCTATCTTTGCCTCTTTTTCTGTCACTCCCTCTAGTCCCTTGTCATCTCCCCTTATGTTCTCTTCCTCTTGCAAACTCCTTACCACTGCTTTTGTTATGCAGCCAGGTTAATGCTATGAATACACCTTTTCATTTAAAAAAAAATGAAGAATCTGTCTTGTTATTCTTGATTCCTTTTCAGCTCTGAAAGGAAGACAGCATCCGGAAGATTCCTGGAGGTTTCAAGTTCAAAAGTAACACATTTACATTGCAACAATCTTCACTGTGTGGGTGGTATTCTTCCTTCCTCACAAAAGAAAGTGTAGGAACAGCAGAATTAAGCAAACTCCTGCAGGGTTTCCTAAAAGTCTCTCAAAAGATGCTGCCCAAGGCCTTCCAGCATCTGGAAATGATACCTCACAGCTTCCACTAAGTCCCTGGTGTCCTTTCATTGATGCTACTGAGTCAAAACCAACTTCAGGGGCAGGCACTACCTATGGCATGAAAGAATGCAATTCTGGGTCATGAATACAAGACATTTTTGTTCAGAATACCTGTGGTAGTTGGTCTAATTTGGCTGTGAGTAGATTTAAGTTCAAAGTTATCTAAGTTAGATTCAAAAACACTAGTGTAGCTAAGTTTCCTTAAAATTGTTCACTCTTAAAATATTTGAAATTTGTCTTCTTGTAGGGTTTGAATCTGTTATCTATGCTTTTTTGACTTATATCCTACAAGATGGCAATATATGTTTCGAAGATAATTTAAATAAAGTAAAAGGCATAGATCTTGTCAAAGTTTCTCTTTCCAAGAAGCAATGCTGTGTTAATCAGTTAAACTTGTGCAAGCAGCAGACCTGAGGCTTCCATCTGCTATATGGAACAGATTAAAAACAATGGCTCTCAAGAGCCTACCTATGACCATCCCAGTGATTTCCAGAATTCCTCAGATCAGAGACCTGGCTTCCTTCACTTTCTGTGGAACTTCATATAAACTTCTGGAATTACTTTAAAGATCAATGATGATTGTCATTTATAATTAATAATATGACCATAAACATGCAAGAATAGCAAATTACAAATGCAATTTGTGTGAAAGTGGCATTTCATTTTTGAAGGTGAAATGTTCAGGTGTTGAACACACTCCGGTTAAAGTAAGGGTACCTATGTGTTGTAGCAGCTGCAGAATGCAGAGCAGATTGTCTGTGTAATCATTTAAAGTGTTCTGATTTCATATTTCTATTGCACCCTTCCACTTCTGCCTTTTCTTAATTTAACACTGGTCAGGTCCTTCTATCTTCTCTTCATGAGTGATTATAAAATAAGTTACACTCATCAGTCTCAATGATGAGCAATCACTACTGAATGTCTTGCTATTTTTACCTTTAAATGAATGTTTCTGTCAACATTGGATCTCAAAATATTTGTCTCTGATTTCCCATAATGTGTACTTCAAATACAAATAGCATCTTACAGATTTTACAGAAAATTTATTATTATTGCTCTATTTGTCTTTCTTTTTGGTTCCTAGATTTTTGGTTTGTTTGTGTGAGAACTGATATGTCTCATAAAAAAAAATTACTGGAAAAGTCCATTCAGGCTAAGCTAAACCATAGCCAATCACCTTATTTCTCTATTTCAAGTTTTACTCATTCAGAAATCTCTGCATGTTACTTGAATGAGCATCAAAAATCAAAACTTTTTGAGTTTCAGATTCTTCAATGTCAAATAAGTATAAAAATAGTGCTTTTCAAAGCATGAATTCTATTACAGGATGTTTATAATGTGCTGAAGTTAAAAGGGTATCTGACTTATAGCATATGTCTTAGTGAAGCTGATACTTTGCTCATGACCTAGTCTTTTACTTAGCTACTTACTATTGGCCAAAAAGACAAATGTAAGGAAGGCTCTAAATCTCATTGATGACCCATACTTAAGCTCAATCATGTTTGACCTCTTTAGAGAATTCTGATGGGTCTGTATCTGTGACCAGTGCAAGATGATTGTCACTGACCAGATGTTGCCTTACATGTACACAGACCATTAACAATTTCTCTTGTTTCATTCTACTCCTTGTTCTTTTCTTCCCAGGAGCAGGGGAGCTACTTAGTCTGACTGATGAGTTTTGACAGGGAAATGGGGCATGTAAAACCCACACATTCATTATATGTCTCTGGAAAGTTGTCTTTGTTTTAATCTAAGAGACTGTGTCACTTTTTCGATGTCCCACAAAATATTGAAGTCCTAAGCTCTCCTGTTGGAAGGATTGTAATTTTCTATAAGTCCCTGTTACTGATTGGGTTAGAGTGACAAGTTCTCTGACGCAGTATTAAGAAGTCCACTTGCTAACAGTGTATCACATAAGGTTTAGATATAAAATTGTCGTCATTCTGAATACTTTATTTGGACTACCATTACAATATGCCACAGAATATGTAAAAATAAAAACTTATTTTCTCACAGTTGTAGTATCTAAAATGCCTATAATCACCCTGTCACTAGATGAGATGATGCTGTTTCAAAGGCTCTCCATGTGGTTTTGTTCTGTCTTTGCACATCCTTGGCGACTCTTGTTATAATGGTACCCACAACAATTTAGAATCTCATTTCGATGACTTTACTTCATCCTAATCAAGTGGGAAAGAATCTGTTTACCAATCTGGTCACTTTATGTTACTGAAATCATGGTTTTCAATATGTGGATTTGGAAGGGGAATGCAGTTCATAACAAGTTTATATTGGCCTTTCATGTGTTTCTAAGTCCTGCAATTGGATAAAAGACAGGCATATCCCTGAATCTGAATTATAACATTGTTTTCCATTTTTCATTGGAAAACTCATTTCTAAATTTTTATTACTCTTCCAGATATCTCTCTTGAAATTTCCTTTCATAATCAACCCCTCCCAATTATGGACTCATGATTTTAAATATACTAGTAAGCATACAGCACTATATTGAATTATCTAAGAAAACTAAAGTATAAAAGGCTTATATTTGATTCAAAGCTTTGCAGATTTAGTCTATGATTAGACTAATTGATTTTATGTCCCTAGTCAGGGCAGCACATTTAAAAAAGAAGAATACCACTCACCTCATGGCCAGAGAACAAAAGAGAGCCAGGGCAAACACAAGTCATTTCAAATATGCATCCCAAATTATCAGTAACTTCTCACAAGGCCCTACCTTTTAAAGGTTCTATCATGTTTTTACTGAACCACCTGAAATCAAGAAATTAACACATGAACTATCAGGAAACATTCTGGGTCCAATCTATTCCAGTAGACTTATAGACCTCCATAAGATACTCCATTTTCTGAGATATTTTGGATCATAAAACAAACTTCTAGCTTCTTTGTGGGTGATATTTTTCACATAGTGGATAAGTTAATATTTATTGAGTCCAGGAAGAGCGAGCCATGAGAAATAGGTGATCTGAGTAATTTTGAAGGTCTTCTGCACCATCCAAACTCAACAAAAACCCTCATTGCAGGGAAATAGGAAGAGTCTCGATTCAGGGAGCATAAAAGACCACAAATGAGGGGTTTCTTATCAATTACTCAACTCTGATCTAATCAATCCCTTAAGTAATGTACCACCCTGGTTTAAGACTATAGTTGTCATAAATGTTAATGTGTACATAACTTAGATATGTAAACTAGATTCAAAGGGTAAGATGACCCTTTGTTAAAGAAATCTATAGTAGAAAAGACACAAAAAGTACTTACATATTTGAGTTTCTCCTGAAATTAAATAATTAACTTAATATACTAAGTAACACAAAAACATTTTTATCTTAGAAATTCTGCAAGATGAGGGAATCCCGATGTGTCATGCTACCATTCTGCACAATAGTTAAAAGTAAGATATGAGTTGTTCACCTGAGTCATTTTGGAGTCATAGCTCATATGAATCATAACACTATGAACAGGAAAAACAAAAACAGAAACTTCAATATGAGCCTCAATCAAAACAATGAGACATAAACCCTAAATCACAATTGCTAGTATGCTATCAGGAAGCTTCCCACATGGACACCTCTCCAAAGCCCTTCTGGGTCAATGTTGAGTGCAGTTATTTATCCAATAAAATTTTAATGATACTCTGAGAAATATTAATAAATGATAGCAATGATAAAAAAACAACAAAAATCAATAACCCTGGAGAGCATTTCTGTTCCAGACAGGTTGGGGTCCTAAGAATAATCTTTTTTTTTTAATTTAAGAATTTTTAAAATTCATTTTACATATCAACCACAGATCTCCCTCACATCCCTCCTCCCACTCCTCACCCAGCCTTCAACCCACCAGTCCACCCTCCATCCCCTCCTCCAAAAGGGTAAAGGCTCCCATGGGGAATCAGTAAAGTCTGGTACATTCAGTTGGGTCAGTACCAAACCCCTTCCCTGTGATATTGTGTTCCCCGAAATATTGTGCGTGCTAATATACTTATCTGGGGTTAGAGAAAGAACAGCCACAATATTAAACATAAAGGATAGGCAGTTGTAGCACACACCTTTAATCCTAGCATTCCAGAGGGAGAAATCCATCTGGGATCTCTGTGAGTTCAAGGCCACTTTGAAAGAGCCTGGTGACACACACCTTTAGTCCCAAGGAGTGAGTCTTTAATCTCAGGGAGTGATGGTAGAAGACAGAAAGATATATTATGCATGAGGACCCGGAACTAGAAGCATTTGGCTGGTTAGGCATTTGGCTGGTTAAGCTTTCAGGCTTCTAGCAGCAGAGTTCAGCTGAGAGCCATTCGTATATAAGGACACAGAGGCTTCCAGTCTGAGGAAACAAGATCAGCTGAGAAGTTGGCCAGGTGAGGTTAGCTGTGGCTTGTTCTGCCTCTCTGACCATCCAGCATTTCACCCCAATACCTGGCCTGGATTTGATTTTATTAAGAAGAACTTTTAAGCTTCATGCTACACTTCCCTTCAAGGCCAAGAAAGGCATCCCATCTTAGGGAATGGGCTCCAGAAAGCTAGCTTGTGTAAAAGGGACAGATCCTAAGAATAATCTTATTAATACTCATCACAACTTGAAGGCATGTATTCTCATCACTGTTCATCTTACAATTAATCACAACACAGTTTTGTGAAGGAGGTATTATGTTCAAATTCAAACCAAGGTGCATCTGATTCTGTGCCTTTTACCCCTAACCAATTTTCTTACTACTCCCTGCTACCAAGTTCTGGGTAGATACAATAAAAAAAATCACAGTTCCAAAACCACTTTTCCTTGCAGCCTATGTTTTTATTGGACAATAATGATCTTTCTGGGAACTGCTTACTATGTACACACACACACACACACACACACACACACACACACACACACACACACAGCCATCATTTGGAAAGGAGTTGTGGCTACAGACAGAACTGCAGAATATAAACTTTATTCCTTATAAGATCATTGTGCCCTTTGAATGCTCACTCTTCCAAAATAGGATGCTGAGGTCAAAAGAACACCATGATTTATCCAAAGTGCTCTATCCAGACAGAAGCAAAGAGAATTGGTATGTTTATAACTTTATTGTGTTGTTTAGATCAAATCCAGTCCCCATTCCATGCCTCCAGTTATGCCTGCACCTCCTACACCTTTTAATATTCACCCTTTCCTTCTTTTCATCCTCTGAGTATGATTGGTGCATCCGATCCCATATGCACATAGGTGTGGGGTGCCATTCACTGGAAAATGGGCAGCCTACCATGGAAACCACCACTGGAGAAAACTGTCTTTTCTCTTCTCTGAATCCTTGCACTGATAATAACTCTTCTGACAGCGGTGTGTCTTGTGATAACCTTCTTTCTTCCTGCTGAGATTTTGTCTCTTATACATATCCCATGCATGCAGTCACAAGTACGGGGAGTTCATATCTGCTTGTGCCCTGTTGTCCACTCTCTCACATTTTACAGTGTTTTATGGCCTCTTCCACAATGATCCCTGAGCTTTGGGTGGAAGTGGTACATGCTATTCAGGACCTGACCAGTTGTAATTCTCTATGTTAGTCACTACTTACTGCTAAAAGAAAGTTCTCTGAGGAGGATAACCTATCACTATCTATCTTTCTCTCTGTCATCTATCTATCTATCTATCTATCTATCTATCTATCTATCTATCTATCTATCTATCTATCATCTATCTTTCTATCTATCATCTATTTACTTGTCTATCCATCCATCTATCATCTCTCTATATATGCATGTATATAACATACATTTATATATACATAATTAATCATTGGGAATCAGTTTAATACTATGTCTTTTTAGTAGAGTAGTGGTTGTAGGTTCTCTTATAGGGCCTATGACCTAACTAGCCACACGTTCTTGGCTACAGTAATGGTGCCAGACATGATGGCTGTCTTGTTGCAGGGAACTTAAATTCAATCAGAAAATTATTGTCTACTACTTGTGCTACCTTTTTGCTTGCTTATTTGTTTGTTTGTCAGCTTGACACAATATAGAGTTATCTGAGAACAGGGAACCACAACTGAGACAATGTATTAGATTGGACTGTAGGCAACCCTGTGAGTCATTTTCTTAACTAGTGATTGTTATCAGAGGGCAAAGCCCTTAGTTGTTGGTGCCAGCCCCTGGCAAAAGTTCCTGGATGGTATAAGAAAACAGAATAATCAAGCAATGAGGAGTAAATTAGTAAGCAGCATTCCTTCATGTCCTCCACTTTCATTGCTCATAAGGTTTCCTGCCCTGATGACCTTAGTGAAGGACTGTGACCTGAAAATTGTAAGATGAAATGAACCCTATCCTCTCCAAATTGTTTTTGGTCATGGTGTTTTATCACAGCAACAAACATTACCATAACTTTCCCTACTGAACCAGTGGGCATAGTCTTCCAGTCCAGTCTTTTTAATCGTTACAGTCTACATAGATAGATAGGACTGGTAATTGCTTTTCTTCTCCTCTAGCATGCCGATCACCTTCCAGCAATGTAGAAACTAGCAAGTGGGGATGAATCTTCCAGGCTGGTACCAATATGTTGTCTCCATGTTACATAACTCAAATACAAGATGTCTTCAGCAATAGTATTCTACCATCAAGTTCTGGAGAATAAAAAAAAACAGTGTCAGCCACTTATGGCAACTAAGGTTCTACAGGAACCACTGACTGATAACTCCAAATTACATCATCCATTTCTTACACTGGGCTTTATGTTTAATTGCCAATGCTACTAGGAATATCATTGTCTCTGTTTTTAATTTTTAATTATTTTTATCAATATACATGTATATGGATTTATATATATTTGGGAAGCTACTACAGTAATAGATTTCCACATGAATTTCTGAAAAGACTTAGTGTTAAGTGTCCCTCCCCACATTACCTCCTCTATACTGCTCACTTATCCCCTACTGGGCCCAATCTATTCTGCTCTGATTTTCACCATTCCCTTCAAAGTATCTGTGCTCCAACCCCTTTGCTTTGAAAAGCCATTCATGACTTCCTAGCTGTTTTCTGTCTTCCATGGGCAATCCTCAAAGTTAGCATCCACATGTGAGAAGAGAGAACTGACAGTCTTTGAGTTCTGTTGGGGCACAGCCCAGTGTTAGGGTTCAGCCCCTACTTATTGAAGGGTCCCTTGAAGAGGGAAGTGAGGAATTAAGAAGTAATAAGAGCCGGGCGGTGGTGGTGCACGCCTTTAATCCCAGCACTCGGGAGGCAGAGGCAGGCGGACCCCTGTGAGTTCGAGGCCAGCCTGGGCTACCAAGTGAGATCCAGGAAAGGCGCAAGCTACACAGAGAAACCCTGTCTCGAAAAACCAAAAAAAAAAAAAAAAAACAAAAAAAGTAATAGGAAGAAATAAAGATGTAGACAGAGAGAAAGACAGAGACACAAGACGTGTCTGGAGGGCCCTAGGTCAATACCCAGCAGCCGCAAGTTTATTTCTAATGGGTTTTTTATACACCAGCAAGGGGAGAAGCAAATGCTCTTTCCCTTTCAAGATCAAAGCACAACATACAACCAATTGCAGAGCCTTCAAAACACCTGGTAACCATGTCCCATCTTGTGATTAGGCCTTAAAGTATAAGATACCTGGTAACCATGCCTTTGCAACCTATGACACACTCTTGGAGAACAACATAAAGTCTGACTCACTGACCTTGTGTCATACCACAAGTTGGAATCTTTGTGGGCTCCCACAGAGTCCAAGCTTGCCATTAGAGTGAATGTTCACATTGCCCACACTGAAATGAGATTTTTGTGTTAGAAAGTTCTCTGCCCTGCTCTTTTGATACTGTAAGTGCTATACACTCTATCTTCCTCACTACCACCACCAACAATATAACATTGAAAAGTCATTCAGAAGGGGTCAACTTCTCTAGCATCCAGTCCTTTGAACAAGTGTACAATAAGAAGGGAACAGAATGGATTTACATCTTTGACTTTTATCTAAAGGATATTATTTATCTTGTACTGTCAGTAGCATCTTGATATATGACAATGAAGAATAGCTTTTTGCTTCATTTTTAGGCCTGCATGGATAACCAGAATCAGGTATCATTGCTTGATGGAATGAATATTCACAAGCATTTGTAAAAATTCTCTTATGTTGTAGGAGCCCTGAGGTAGCCACCAATTCAACATCCTTGCAATAATCTTGGAAAAACAGTCAGGAAAATGAAGAAAAATGACACAGACATAGAGCAAAAGATTATTTAATGTTCCTTAAGACCTGTGTATGCCAAGTCTTTCCTAATAAAGCTCTTCTTGAATTACATACCATGAGCTAAGTTTTTTTATCTATTCTGATCCTTTCAATTTTTGTTCTATTATGTATTGTTTTTGTGTTGCTTAGTTTTATTGTCTTTTGTGTGCTTGCTTTGATATTGTGTTTTTCTTTTTATAAAAGATAGAAAGATACATGAAGTTGGATGAGTAGGCAGGTAGGGAGGATCTTGGGAATTTGGGAGAGAGGAAAAACATGATCAAAATTTATTGTATAAAATAATGAAAAAAAATAAATTTCAGATTAATTCCATTTATAAACATAACTATGGTGGATTATCATTAGATTGTGACTAAGTTTATATAATCCTGAGTCTCTGCATTTATAATATAATCGACAGTGATAATCCTTGCCATCACACTGTTTACATTGTCTATATGCATACATCTTTACTAGCTTAAAAGCATAGTACACCCTGAGCCATTTAGGAGTTAGCTATACTTTATAAGGTCATGGCATTAAGAACCCAACTTTAAAGTTTGTTTTCACAATTCTTGTAACAGGGTAGAAAAAAATTTAAAAAACCTGTTTTCAAACAAATGCACAAAGAGTATTCAGCAATGCTCAAGCTTCATAATTAATAGTAAGAAAGAATATTTTAACACAACTATTAAATATATAATTTTCTCCACTATTTCAGAATTGCCTTTGCACAAGATCTTTTCACTTTTTCTAAATTTTTCTTATTAAAAAATAAAAGATTAAAAATTGAGTGAAGTAACCCAGACCCAGAAAGACAAGTATGGTATATACTCATTTTAAGTGGATATTAGCTGTAAAGGGAAAGGATAACCATGCTATAATCCAAAGACTCAGAGAGACTGGGTATGAGGAGGGCTCAAGGGGGACACTCTGATCTCCCTGTAAAGGCAGAATAGAAGATTTTGTGGGTAGACTGGGAGCAACTGAAAATGGAAACATGAGAGATCAGGCTGGTGAGAAAGAGTACTGAAAGAGCCAACTGAAAAAGGGGGTCATTTTAGGGTCAGGTAGAAACCTGATGCAAAGTAAACTCTCAGGAATCTTTAAGAATGACCTCAGCTAAGACTACTAGCAAAAAGGAATAGTATCCTAAACCAGCCACATCCTGTGACCAGGCAAGGCTACCAGTGGAGGGACTGGGACACCAACCCAGCCACAGAACCTTTGACCTATAGTCTATCAAGACTATAGGATGTGCTTAGGTATGGGTGACACTGTAGATGTAACCAACAGTCTTATTAAATAAGAAACACAGAACCAATGTAAAAGAGAAAGCCGAGAGGCCAGAACTTAGAGCTAAAATCTCACCCTTCCTCCTGCGGTGTCCCAGCTTCCCGAAAGAGAGCTATATCCTGTCTGTCCGTCTTTTTATAGTATTTTGTTTTGCCTTCTCATTGGTTGTAAACCCAAACATGTGACTGCCTCGTCACTGTCTGTATGTACAGCCCCCCAGGTCTTAAAGGCATATGTCTCCAATGCTGGCTGTATCCCTGAACACACAGAGATCTATGGGATTAAAGGTGTGTGCCACCACCGCCACACTCTTGCTATGGCTCTAATAGCTCTGACCCCCGGGTAACTTTATTTATTAACATACAATCAAAATCACATTTCAGTACAATTAGAATACCACCACATGACACAGAGATTGTGGGGGTGGCTAACCAATGACTGGTCTAGCCTGAGACCCATGCCATGAGTGCCCACAGGATGGATGGCCCAGAGACCTAGGACAGAACAAAACACAACTGGAGAAAAAAAAAGTCAATGTAATGATGCCTAATGATATTCTGTTATACTCATAAATTGAGGCCTAGCCCAGTGGTCATCAGAGAGACTTAATCCAGCAATTGGTGGAAATGGATGCAGAAACCCACAGGCAAACATGAGTTTGAGCTCAGGGAATCTTGCTGAAGAGAAGGAGGAAAGATTGTCGGAGCCAGAGAGTTCAAGGGCATCATAAAACCTACAGAAACAACTAACCTGGGCTCATAGGAGCTCATAGAGACTGAACTGACAACCAGGAGGCTGCATGGGACTGACCTAGGCCCTCTGCATATGTCTGACAGTTTTATAGCTCAGTATTCTTGTGTGACTTCTAACAGTGGGAGCAGGGACTGTTGCTAACTCTTTTGCTGGCTTTAAGGACCCTATTCTTGACACTGGGTTGCCTTACTCAGGCTTAATACAAGCTGAGGGCCTTATTCTTATTACTACAACTTGAAATGCCATATTTTGTTGATATCCATGGGTGGCCTACCCTTTTCTGAATAGAAATGGAAAGAGTGTATTGTGGGAACAAGGGAGAGAAGGGAGGAACCTGGAGCAGAGGAGGGAGGGAAAACTGTGTTTGGGATGTAAAATAAATAAACAAACAAATAAATAAATTGTATGAAATATCAATTATACCAATGTCAGTTTAAAAACTGTCCAATCATGTAAAAATAGGATATTTTGGACTCTTGCATTTTGTAAATACCTGACCTCTCAGACCATAGACATATTTCACCTTAAAGTTTTTTTTTACAGGCAAAAATTGGAAATGAACACAAGCCTGCAAACTTGGTAATGAGTATTGGTTCAAAATTCTACTTTGACATATATGAAGACGTGTTAAAAAATAAAGCATATTTGATAGGCTCAAAGACACTTTTCAACATAAGCATAAGAGAAGTGTCAAACACCAACATAATATAAATTATTTTGAGGGTTTTAGTCACAGCACATATGTACTTTCTCCCCTTTCTACACCAATATCAAATTCTAGCAGCATATGATCCACTGTAGAATAAATTAAAGGAGTGTGAGCATAGCTTTCAGCACAAGATATACATTCCTAAAATGTTCAGCATGAATAAATTACGTATTTCTCTTTCTATTCTAAATCCACATGAGAAGCCCACATTCATTTTTTCCACTTAGGTCAGCTCTACTTGTGATAACAATGGCTGCAAAATCTACAGTCCTCATGGAAGTCACTGCCTGACACTGAAAGAATGGAAAGAATCTCAATGAAAAAGAGTTATTTTACCTTCCAATACCATTATTCAACATTTTTTCCCCAATGACAGATGAATTCCTCTATGAACTAGTGTGAAAATAAATGTAGTCAACCCCAGGCAAGCTCTAGGGCTGCATGTCTGATGCCTTCCTTAAAGGAAAATATAGGTTGTATTGAGTAAAAACAAAATTGTAGTAACCAGATAAGGGGAAAACCATCAACTTTGATCCACTTTTACTGCTACAGCTATATCTCTGGAAGCCCAGTTAGAATTCTTGAATTTTTAATAAATTCCTCAATTGATTTTTAACAGGTTCTATTATCATTCATGTGTATAATCCCTCTACCTCTAGCAATGCCTTACATATTATCTAGAAGAATAAGAAAATTCATCAATATCAGAAGACCTGTATCTCTGGCAAGAGAGAAGGGAGGTGGCTTCATATCCATATCCCCACTCCTAGAAACTTCCAGATGTTTGCATATTCAGAGTTCTAAGGATGCCTCAGAATCAGGGAAACTGGGTCTGAGTGATCAAATATAGAGGACCTATGACATAAGCACTCATTCACACCAAAGAAACAAAAACCAGTGGTTTATTTTATACATCTGTCTGTTAAAATTTACAGCAATCTTTTTCATGCTATCAGGGGGAATGCCTGGGTAACTTCAGTTCTCCATTTTGAGCATACAAGTAATGAGGTGCAGCGAAACAAATCTAGAATTTGGGAAGAAATTTAGTCCTTCTGAATCT
Organism: Peromyscus maniculatus bairdii; assembly: GCF_049852395.1. NCBI lineage: Eukaryota > Metazoa > Chordata > Mammalia > Rodentia > Cricetidae > Peromyscus > Peromyscus maniculatus. Next base: position 3,527,055 of record NC_134856.1, on the reverse strand, counting down.
GAGTCAGGTCTTACTTCAAGCCTGGATTCCAGGAGGCTAACTACTGTAAGGAATGAAATCCACCCTAGAGAATTCTCTTTCAGACAGGGCAACCCAATCTTGCTGCAAAGGTACACTCTATGACATATCGCTTTAAGGTCAGGCACCATTGTATCTTTGCTCAGATGGCAGCCTACTTCCTCACTTATGTAAAATACAACCAATCTAACATGTGTAAAATCATGGCAGTTACAAAAGGAAGAGATAATTGCTTATCCAGTGTGACTCACTGAGAATCCACTAGCCAGCATTTATGAATGGATAACTCCTATGGAAGTGTTTAGATTAATGTTGTTACTTTATTTTTGTTTTGATAGACTTTTATAAAGATCAATTAATAACTACTTAGACTCTTCAGTCAAAGGTTTCAGCACATTTAACTGTGTACATTTTGAAGTTAGACAATCATCTTTAGGGGTAGACCTGTGCATTGTAACATGGTAGCATTACTATTGCCAACTGTTACTATTGTATATTACTGGTGTATATCCTTCCTAGTGTCCAACTAGAATAATAAAACATGTCCTCAGACAGGACCAAGTGTTGTCTCATAGCATTGCTAAATTAACTCCAGTAAATAATCCATGATATTTTCACAGAACTAAATAGTCTTCACTGTATGGAGAATATGTAATGATATGAACTGTGTGAAATGCAAGCCTGGTTGTTAGCCTATACTTTCCTAGTACTAGGGTCTGTTTTTTTTCTGTTGTTGTTGTTGTTTTGTTTTTTGTTTTGTTTTGTTTTTCTGAAAGAGTCAAGGAAATGATGCTGGAATATTTTATCTTTTTTTGTATGTTTAATGCTACTTGGCCATTAAGATTCTCAGCATTTGTAAAAGAAGATTTTGTGTCTAAATTGCATTTATTAATAGTCTTCCTACAAGGATTCTCTTGATGAGTATTTTTTTTTTTGTAACTGATTTCTGCAAAACAACTTTTGTCGTTTTCTCCTAAAAACTGCTGTGAAATTCAACTTACTCCTTAATCCAAACTTGCTATAACAGCAAGTACATTTGTTCTCTCAAGACTCCTTATAATAATGCCACCAGCACCATTTTCTGTGCCTCCTTGGGTCGGCAGTAGTTGTTCGTGGTTGAAAATAATGAAGTTTAAATGCATTTGGACAAGAAAATTGCCAGTTGCTTGGGTGATTTTGAAAACAAAACAAAGCAAAACCACCACCAGCACTACCAACAACAACAAAAACCTGGTCCTTTATTAGCATAAATATAGCCATACGTAACTTCTGACAACACTCTGAAGCACTCTAGAAAAGGCAACAAAAACTTACTCAGGGACTTACTCTTTCAGTATGTTAAATTTCACCATATGGATTCAATGCAGTCTTGCAAAAACTCTTTGCCATTCTGTCCTTCTCTACTTTTTCTCATAGTCTTTTTTTTTTTTAACTTTGTACTTAAATTATTCTTGGCACATTAAGGCTCTGGAGTTACAAGTTGAATTAGGCTGGGAACCTCCTTACTATGCATTGCAGTAGCTGGCATGAATAGTTACAGATGAATCAATAGGTAACACTCTCATACTGTTGACTAAGTACCATCATGCAGTCATGGTGATAATTATTTTTTCAGAGAGAGAGAGAATAGAAATGTAAAGAAAAAGTAGTGCCTGTTTGAACATAGAAACAAAAGCTATTACATCTGAATGACTGTGTAATAGACAAGAATATATGTTAATCATGCTATTCAAAGTAAAAACTGAATACTGCATATGTGTGTTTCAAGGAAAGCAAGTGAAATGGCATCAGAGATGTGGGAGAAGATTTCAGGAAGAGATGTCTACAAGAACCAAGAAAAACCTGTAAATGCACATTGGAACTTTTTAAATAGTTCAGTACAAAGATACATAACTATAGAAATGAAAATCAAGCATCATATGTCATGCTAATGATGCCAAAGCAGAAGAAAAGAAAGCCAACATAAAAAGCAATGAATATACAATGTTAGAATAGTCAATAATTCTAGCAAAACTTGGTGAATCCTGATATATGCACTGGCGGTATAACTCTAAGAAGGCATGTCTGGGAAGTTGGGCTTATAAGATGGAAAAACCAGAAATGGAAGACACACAGAGCTCAATATAAGTGTTCTGAAAGTATAAAATAATTTAACAATATTTAGGGTTTTAGTTTCTGTGAGAAGTTCATCTTAGAAAAATCTGATAATAATTAATAGTATATCAAACATTCAAGATCCCCATGATTCTTTTACTTGAATCATGACAGTAAGTGTTCTCTGTAACAATTCAAAAGGGTCCTTCTCTTTCCTGCATTTGTTTCTCATGATGTCTTTTCTAAGATAATTACCCATGGCATCTTAACTGATCAAAGAACTTCTTATTGAGTGACTGAAACTGTAATATTCTGAAAATATCTCTGCACTGAAACTTATCAAAGGCCAATAGATAAGTGAGGCTGAATCGGTGTCACGTGAAGAGAATGCTATGGGAAGAGAAACAAAGAAGAATGTTGACAACATTAGCCATAGCTTTGTTCTAAATATTGGAAATGTTGTTTTTAAATCAGCTTTAGATAAACGTGTGTGCATACAAACATGTTGAGCAGCCAGGTGAGCACAAACTAGCTTCCAAGGGGCACTAGTGCACCAAGAACTCTCCTAAAACTTCTCTTACTTGTATATAATGAAGCAGACAATCAGAATAGAAGAAACCTATGACTCAAATGTGTAGTGGTGTTTAATGTCACTTTTCTTTTTTCACATGTATCACAATGAAAACACTATTATCAGGTGCCTTTTGATGCATCTATTTCTTTACTATAAAAAAAAATAAGTTCTCAGAGAAAGGTCTATAAAATACCTGAGTACAAATTGCTGGGATCTTAAAATGCCCGGGAACTCTGTCACTATTTCAATAAAATCTATGTATGTGTGCGTACATAATTGTTCAATGCTCTTTCTCCATGTTATTTAGAAGTAACACAAATGATGAAATCGCTAGTTTCTTCTATTTCTATGATTTTGGTAAGATCATTCTGAGACTTCAAAGCACCGGCTAAATGAGTCTCCAGGCTCCTGTTCCCTAGAAACTAATTGAAATCATGTCCACTTAAAAGTGAAGTCTGGCAGTGATTCTGAAAATGAAAGGTGGGAAGAGGCACTCCATCCCTCATGGTTCCACAGCTCTGAGATGGACTTCTGACTGCTCCCTAATGACTGCAGTTTTAGCAAACAGCAGATCCTATAAATAAGGGAAAGTTCCAAACTACACTCAGCTTGACTACCTCAAATTATGCAGAAAATCATGGGCAATCTCTATTTCAGTTTGGCTTTGGGGTTTCAAATGAGATTGCAGGGACCCCTTCTGACTCAAAAGCAACATGAACATTTAACACTCACCGAGGAGTTCTCCAATGCTCAGTGAGTCTGCCAATTTCCCCTTTGAGTGTTAACAAACTGAAAGCAGGACAGAGAAAGCTTAAACTTGAAATAATGGCTGTGTGCTAAAATCTGCCAATGTCTATACCACCTACATTGACTATTTTCATGTGAAAGGGTGAATATCACGCCAACTACTCAACACCCACCTTATACTCAGATCCTGCCAGCATATTTTCCTTAACATACACCAAGACGAATGCACAGAATATGTCAAATTTACTTTTACGTAGTTTTACTCACTTTAAGAATAATAAGTCATGGATGGGGAGATGATTAAATTGTTCGAGTACTTGCTATGCAAACAAGTGTTAGCCTCTGAGTTTCTATGACTGATATACGTATGTGCTGAATGGGCGTGGTGAGCTACCTGTAATGTCAGTTAGGTGAAAATGATGACACAGGACCTGTGGAGAATCTGGAGAGTGATAACAGCCATATCTGTCACTCTGGATTTGATTGACATACCTGCTTCAATGTATAACAGGGAAGAGCAATTGAAGATGGTTTCTAATATCAGTCTTGGGACTCCACACCCACATTCACATCATTGCATGCATGCCCACAAATATGTGACAACAAGTGGACATATATGAATAAGAATATACACAACACTCGCATGTGAACACAGATGGGCACACACAAAGAAAGACAGGGCTGTGTAAACATATGATTACTTCCAGATAGGATTGAAGATGAATATATTCTGTTTACTACTTTCATTTTCTGAAAAAAAAAAAAAAAAGGTTTCATGTAACTCTGACTGGCCTTGAATTTTGACAGGTAGCCAAAGAAGATATTGAACTTCTATTTCTCCTCGTTTAAGCTGGACAAGCCTCACTGTTGGTTTAGTTACTTTTGTAGTGCTCTGATAAAACAGCACGGACAAGACAACTTATAAAATAAAGCATTTAATTTGTGATTTCTCGTCCCAGAGGGTCCAAGTGCATGGCCATCATGGTGGGGTGAATGGCATCAGGTAGGCAGGCAGGCAAAAATTCCTGAGCAGTACCTGAGAGCTTACATCTTGATCCACAGTCACTGGGAAGAGATAGAGTACATGGTAATCATATGAGTCTTGAAATCTCAAAGCCTAACTCTATGACACACTTCCTGTAACAAAACCATACCTCCTAAATATTCCACCAACTGATGACCAAGTATGCAAAAATATATGCTTACAGAAGCAATTCTCATTCAAACTACCATGTGAAGGATGATAATGGACTTCTTAAACTCTTCATTTCTGTTGTGCAAGCAACTCTATGCACCGATATTAATAATTACAAGTCTTTAAATTGAAACTACAATTAAGCTCATTTAATGACTCAAACATCATGAGTAAGACTAAGGCATCACCTACTCCATGTCAGCCAGATCCTACATGTACAATTTGACTTGGATTGCCTCCCTATCCTCCAATTTTCTCTCTGTAAAACAATAGTTATGAGATTTTTTTTCAGAAAATATTCAGTGCTACATTATTGTCTGACTGTATTTACATAAAATTCATCTTGAAACTGAACCTGCACATAATCCCAATATGGTAGTATTAAAAATTGGAGTCTTTAAGAGATCGTTAGTTTGTAAAGTCTCCATTCCCATGGATGGAATTTGTTCCCTTATAAAAGGAGCTCAAGGGAGTGCTAAAGTTCTTTCTGCCATTTCTATCAGATGACTATTCCCAGAAGATGCCATTGACCTGATATGTCCGTACTAGATACTGCATCTGCTGGTGCCTTACTTTTTGATTTTTCCATATCCAGATTTGTCAGAAATAAGGCTTTGTTTAAAAGCTACCTCATACATTGTATTTTTGTAAGACAGCCAAGATAGACCAAGGCACCTATTTTGTAGCATCTTCTGATGCCCTCCCCACATTCGTTTTTTATACACCCTGCATTTCTGCATACACCACTGAGATCTATTATTTCATCACCTGATAATGGAAATTGGCTGTTTAAAAACCTTTCTGTGCTATAAACTGCATACTGCCTCCTTTTTCAGGATTCCTGGGAAGACTTAATTCCTCACTAAGTTTAATTGTGCACAATACATTCATTTTTCTAGCTGCATAACACTGTGTTCTAATTGTTTCCTTACCTATCACTTTCCCCCAGCAAGCTCAAAGTAGATTGTTCATTCCCATTGCTTTCTTAGTGGAAATTCCATAATTATGGCCTGAAAATAGCATTGTATCCCAAATATAAGGGTTGTTCAACAGAAGTCCCAGAAGCTTGTTTAAACACAAAATCAAGACCAGAGACTGTTTCCTTTAGCATGTCTGGCTTAGCCTGGTTAATTGCATTTCTAATCAGATTCTATACAAATCAGATACTATTTTATGTAGATAGTTTGAAAACTTTGACTTATGCTAAGTACTCAGTGGGCTTCTAATTAAATATAAACTGACATGAAAGTGTTCACACCCAATACATCTCAAGCCAGGTGAGTTTGATATGAACATGTTGCTAGCGTCTTTCCCACATCAGACAACTCTCTCTGAATTGTGACTTGAAGCTACTGTAATGAACTTTGTTTCTCTTTTTTTTTGCTTTTACCATCCTTCTGATTTAGTTTATATTCTCTGTTCAAATGATTTTAATACTTCCTTCATGTATAGCTCTTCCTAGCTAAAACTTGAACTCACAAGGCAAGCTTTCTGGGAAATTTTGACCAACTAAACCTTGCCTATGTCAAGTCCTTAACAAAAACTTATTTTGCCATCATAATAGCTGCATGCCTTCTTTACACAATTACTTGTTCATTTCCATTTATAATTAATAATGGATGCTAATTGCTTTGGATGCATATTTTGATATATGCTCTGTCATTTTATGCTTCATAGGAAAGTTATAAACAGTATCCTCTTACTCTCACAGATTACCTCTAAAGAAGTTGCTAGATCCCTGTTTCTGCATGTTCAGTATCAGCTCCAGGATTGAAAACATGAGTTATCAGTTTTACAGTTCATGCTTTTTCTGCTCACCAACATTACAGTACACTAAGTAAAGCTTAATGTAAAAATTGGTGCAGTGATTTTGCTTAAGAAAGTAAGGTATATCATAAACTATATGAAACTGAAAAAGAAAACCAGAACATCTGTATTAATAATGAGCAAAAAAGGTATAAACATTTCAATTGAACATAGAAGTAAATATATATTCTGTACAATGGAATCTATGTTGATCCTACATTTCATGAAGGAATGTCAGGGTAAAAGACACAATTCCTTGCACCATCTGTCTTTCATGCTATTGCTCATGTTCATAGGAATATTAGATGAAAGAAAAAGAGCAATGGAATTGGAACTAGATAAAATGAATCCATTTTTCAGATTCATCAGGATATCATAACTAGTACATTTTCTTTTCTTTTCTTTTGTTCTTGAGACAGGGTTTCTCTGTGTCGCTTTGGAGCCCATCCTGGAACTCACTCTGTAGCCCAGGCTGGCCTCAAACTCACAGAGATCTGCCTGCCTCTGCCTCCTGAGTACTGGGATTAAAGGTGTGCGCCGCCACCACCTGGCGATAACTGGTACTTTTAACAGTGTGATTTGAATGTTTGTTCAAATCTCTGGGCTTACCTTGCATGTTTAAGAACTGGACATCACGATGATATCAATATGGTAAAGCTGCTGTAACTTTTGAATTCAGCTATAGATATACAATACCCAACAAAATACTCATCTTGTATTAAAAACAGTAGAGATACTGATGAGATGATCATGGTGACACCTGTGAGGACATCTCATCTCCCTGAGCCAACATGTGAACATATCTGCCTCATTCAAAAGATGATGGATAGGATTTAAATGGCACTGAATTCATTCACAACTTCATGCTATAAACACATAGCATGATGATGTAGTTACACATCTACAGCACAGCATGATTAAAATGACTATCTGCTTTTATTATTAAAAACATCTTATCCCAGGGGACAAAGATGCTTGATTTCTGCCTTGATCTATTGGCACTTCTTATTATGAGACCAAATAAGTATAATAAAAGATAAGCCTAAGGGAAACCATAGTGCTATTTATTGTCTTTAAATAGACTTGTTTTAACTCTAGCATAACCCACTCTGGAAATCAGCAATTTGGCCTCCATAAAAGTTTTCTTTCTTGTGTAAAAGTAATATGAAACAATGGATCTATGGAGTTCATAGAGCATCTTTGTACACTTGAAAAAAATTGAGCTAGAGACTTTTTAGATACTTTATGTGTTTGCTTTCTCTTCTTGCTGATTTTCTCAACATGTGCATGTTCTGCATTCCCTGGAAGAGATATTGCTACAATCTATACAGTAATAGACTTACTGGTAGGATGCCTGTGAAAGCACAGAGGAGAAAACATGAGTGGATAATCACAGAAAATCTCACATCTCAAGAAAAGTCCAGTAGACTATCTGGTAACTCAATGATAAAGACTGCATCAAAGACTGTCCACAAGAGGAATCTAATATTTAGTCACAAAGGTCATATATTTGAACAAATGTCTTTTTTTCCCATAATTTGAAGGAAGCACCATAATGGAATATCATCTAGATTATGAAGCTGCAAAAGCGGGGCTGAAATAGTTGTGTGTGGAAGTCATCAGCTTCTATATACTTTACAACCTGAAAATAATTATTTTCATGTAATAGAGTCTGAATGGTACATCTCATTATTCTACAAAACTGTGAAGACACCTAGCAACATGTGCATATATGTGGAGCCTCAGAATTAAGGCTTATTTTTTCTATGGTGTAAAATTTAGATTACTGAATGATAGAAATTTTCTTTCTTTTCTGCTCATCTTATAATTATAACTACAAAATTGGTAGTCAATTATTCCAAATCTGTTTTTAGTCTCTAATTTTTGTGTTTCTACCATAGTATTTTTGTATTAATTTATAATTGATGCTACAATAAAACCCTCTGTCTAGGAAAACCTCAAAAGAGACAATTCTCAGTAAAAGCACAAGTATATTTATGTGTGTGTCTGTATGTGCATTTGTGTGTACTAGCAAGAAAAAGAAAATAAAATTATTAACTGTTATGTTTACAAAGCTAAAGTTAATAAGAAAAAGAAGGAAAGTTCATACTATAAACTATTCTGTAACTCATTATTTGCTTAGTTATTGATGTAGTATTTACTCCAGAGCTTAGGCATGTGTGAAGGAATGAATAAAAAGCTGCAGTGTATTAGATAATTTGGAGTAATAAATTCAAATATTCAGTTAACACAAACTCTTCCAATTAAGTTATATATTTAATCATCTGAATACTCTCTTGAAATAAAATATTTAAGCCTCTTTTTTCAAAAATGGTATTTCTTTTCTCTGAAAAATCCACTGGGTCCTGAACATTGAAATCTGAGGAGCCACTCAGTCACAAATTCTACAAGACAGACAGATAAAGTTTCCCACATAGTTCCATTTAATAAACTAAGCCAATTTGAGAAATGTGTGGTTTAAGGATTAAGTCAAGTTGAAGATTGTATGTGTCAGTGGAGTTAATGACCTCTAGATTTTGAGAAATTTCATGGGCAAAGAATTATAGTTAAACTTGGAGTGGGATCCAGTAAAACAGTATTTAATCTAGCATACAATATTACCTAAATGAGCATTGGAATGAATCACTTAATATTCAACAGTTTATTGATCTATAAGTATGTATCAATAAATGAAAAGAATTATGTCCTATGATTTGATTCACAAAACTCAATGACTAGTTAGCTAAAGTTGATTTACTCCCATTGCTTAAAAACTTTCCAATAAAATGACACTAGACAGAAAGGAATCTCTTTCAAAATATAGCACTGTAACACATGTAAAATATTCAAATATCTTAGAAAGAATTATCATGAGTTACGGTGTTTAGGAACTCAGTTGAGACGTAATGAAAAATGATCAACTCAAATGAAGGCATTGAGTGCAGAGTGAAAACTGGGTGCCATATTCTAGAGCATGAAGTCAGATAGGACTGCAGATAAAAAGGAGAAATTGATCACGGAGAAGGTGTGTGTGTGTGTGTGGGGTCTACACAGGGATTTGCATGCTCTCTGCTGTGAAATGAAAGAGAAAGGAGAAAGGACCATAAAACTTGGAGATTTTTTGGTGACTCATGAAGCCTCCTCCCCTAACACACACACGCTACATAAGCAGTGAACAGTCACTGGGGAATGGCGATTCCAGTGGATCTTATTCATGTTAGTGAGAAACTCCAATGCTTTAACTTTCATGAGTTATCACCAAATTATGGTGTGCAGGGGGGGGGGTTCATTTCAGTAAGACGGTTGTCTTTGACTTACCCCTGCCCCTGTAAATAACCCAAATAAATTTTTTGTTCCTAAAAATAAACATGAATGGAATTATATGTTTGGTTTGTCATTAGTGTGCTCTCTTAGGCGCACAAACATGTGGTCAGAGCTCCCCATTAAAAGACACATAGCATTCTTTTAAATTCTTCCAAGTAAGGAAAAATTATGCACACAGATTACAAAGAAAATAAGTCTCATCATACATTCAGGAATCCTACCAAAAGTAGTGATAGAAATATACAGTAATTCATAACTCCTATCAAAACAAGTACTAACCATTGTAACTCATACATCATCAATGATAAGGAAAAGCCAAGGGCTTATTTACATATCTCTCCTTTCATTTTGTCTAGGAAATCCACATAATAAGATACTCAATAGCTGAACACCTGAGATATGCATTCTGAGAAACAGATATGTACAAGGAAATAAAAAGAGGATAATGTATTCTTACTCTCAAGCATGGAGTAGACAATTCTGAATATTAAATACACACACACAATTTTATAAGTGAAAAAAGATGTGATGTCTAAATTTTATCATTAAGTTATATTTTCCATATGACAAAAAAGCTTTAAATTGAAGAGATCAGATATTTTAAAATTTAAGTTATGGGAAAATTAAATCCATTAAGTGTTATTTATTTATTGATACACTGTCTCAGAATGAAAGTGAGTCTAGATTCATTATGTAGCCCAAACCTTCAGTTTTGGCGTTGACTTGAGGTCTTCCTGATACAGTTTTCAGAGTTCCAGGGCTTATAGGTCTGTGCCACCACACCAAGTGGGCACATATATACATATGATTTTAAGGTTTTGAATCCATTGCCCCACAAAATAGGAATTCATGTTCTTGAATACTGATAGATTCCTGAACACTGAGCAGATACCCATTCAGAGATGAAGATATGACAATACATGTGAAAAACTCATATTAGCTGTATTGGAGGAGGTGATGAGGAATTAGAGTAACCCAGTGATTTGAGGGGACTGGCATCTTTTATTTTAGTTCCTCTAAAATCCTTTGCTCTGGCCATCATCAACTTAGAGCACAAAGGTTCTGTGTCAATCCTGCCAATATGACACACACTTAGAATTTGAGCTAAAAATTGAGGACAATGTAGTAGTCAAGAGAGGGCATGGGCCTTTGTAATAAGTAATTGAGTTTATTGCCAAAGAAAATCCACATCACATATTTCTATCATAGCATAATCATCTCTAAAAAGAACTATTTCTGCCCACAAAGACATCTGAAGCAGCACAAACGTCTGTGAATTTTTTTTATTTCATGCAAATATATTTTTCTTTCTTTTGTAAAATCTGTTCCCATCTGTCCTTTCAAAGAATGTTCTGTTAAGACAAATACATTGGAATGAGCACCGTGTCATTTGTACCAATTATTGAATGTCTCTGATGTTTTCCATGAATGACAATGGGAATAGTTTGCTCTTTGAAGGTTTTATAGCTTTATTGTTTATTAATACCAAATCTCCTGCAAAGGTCCACTATGAAAACACAAGTATTGGAGGTATAAGTGAGGACAAAATTAGTTATATAGAGAAGCTGAATCTACATCCATAGCCTTGAGATTGTTACAATTATTTTTTAATTTGAATCTTAATATTAGTTGACCATGAGAAACTGGGCCATACCATATGTCAACCTTCCTCAACTAAACATTATTATTGATTAAAACAAACACCCTCATAACCATTACCCTTCACAGATAAGTGTGTAACAAATGCATGTACTTATGGAAGGCAAATATAGAATTAGAACATTACTCTAGAAATCACAATAACACTACTGGCAAACATAAGTAAAAGATCTCATCTAGTACCTGAACATAGTATTGGGCTACACAATGTTTATCACATACTGTTACCATTAATTCCCTGTCTAATTTCTGGCTAAATGAAGAGCTTCCTATGGTCAGGGCATGTGTCTTTTCATTTTCTCTTATCACATGTACTAAGTACACACTGGAACTTCTCATGAATCAGTGATCACATGAAACTTCTTTCCTTGATTCTTTCATTCAGAGCAACAAGATGAAAAATATTTTTCCTATGCATAAACTGAGAATTACACATGATATCTCTTAGAGATATGAAAATTTCATGGAAAAAACTAAATAAGTGAAAATCTTTGTATTATATCACAGATATATATCTATATCTATATCTATATCTATATACCACATACTTATACTGTATGTATGCACTGTTATAAAGGGTGTGTGTGTGTATGTGTGTGTGTGTGTGTGTGTGTGTGTGTGTGTGTACATAGTATATGGCTCTATAATGCATAAGTATGATGTGATCCAATAAATAGATGTTTAAACCTAATATATATGTGGGTTGTGTTTGTATAACATAACCAATCATTCTGAAGCAATTTTTAAACTAGTAGGATAGAATATTAGAGTAACAGGGCCATTTTATAGACTGCACTAAAATAATGATGGTAATATAATAAGTAAGCCCATAAATCTGTATCAGCATTATTAAGTATATACTGCTCCTTTCTTGCTGTTTTCTTTTTGTGTTGATTTTTGGTCAGGATCTCACTATGTAGCACTGGCTGTCCTGGAACTCACTCTTTTGACGAGACTGATCTCAAGTGCAGAGAACCACTTGTCTCTGCTTCCCCAGTGCTGGAATTAATGATGTGTGCTGCTGCACCTAGATACTGTTTATTTGTAAGCACACATTTACAAAGAGCCAAGATCCAATAGCACTGACAGTCTGTTTACATAACATTCCAATAGATATGGTGTCATTGGGCAATAATAATTTTTCAGCTCCATTGTAATCCTGTGGAACTATCATATGCAGAGTTATTACCAGAACATCCTAACATAGACTATGACTGTATATAAAACATATAGTAGAATAATTAATCACACATTAATTTTACTGTGCAATTTTAGACAAACTATCAGAATTTTTATGCATCAGTATTTTGGTTTACAAGAGGTGATGTTGTGCTGAATCGAAGAGCAACTTGTAGCTAGAGTTTTCTCCAGTCCTGCCTGGTCCACAGTCAGGACAAATATTTCTCACTCACCAGTCCCACAGCCACTTTGACCCAACTGAATAAACACATAGAGACTTATGTTGTTTAAACTGTTTGACCTAATGGTTCAGTCTTCTAGCTATCCAGTTCTTACATCTAAAATTAATCCATTTCCGTAAATCTATACCTTGCCACATGGCTTGTGGCTTACCAGCATCTTCACATGCTGCTTGTCATGGTGGCAGCTGGCAGTGACTCCTTCTGCCTTACTGTTCTTTCTTTTCTCCTCTCTGTTAGTCCTGCCTATACTTCCTGCCTATCCACTGGCCAATCAGTGTTTTATTTATTGACCAATCAGAGTAATTTGACATAGAGGCCATCCCATAGCAGCAGCTCCCCCACAGATTCACATATTTGAATGCTTGGTACTAATTGTTGTTGGAAATATTTGGGAAGGATTGTGAGGTTTGGCCTCATTGTACAAGTTTGCATTCCCACCAACAGTGTAGGAGTGTTCTGCTTGCTCTGCATCCTCTCCAACATAAACTGTTTTCAATATTTTTGATCTTAGCCATTTGAGATTCATCTGACAGAGGGCTGATCTCCAGAAAATATAAAGAACTCAAGAAACTATACATAAAAATACCCAACAGTCCAATTAAAAAATGGGCTACAGAGCTAAACAGAGAATTCTCAGCAGAAGAATCTCAAATGGCCGAAAGACATTTAAGAATTGCTCAGCATCATTAGTCATCAAGGAAATGCAAATCAAAATGACTCTGAGATACCATTTTACACCTGTCAGAATAGCTAAGTTCAAAAACACTGAAAACAGCTTATGTTGGAGAGGATGTGGAGCAAGGGGAACACTCCTACATTGTTGGTGGGAATGCAAACTTGTACAGCCACTTTGGAAATCAGTATGGCAGTTTCTCAGAAAATTGGGAATCAATCTTCTTCAAGACCCAGCTACACCATTCTTGGGCATATACCCAAGGAATGCTCAATCATACCACAAGGACATATGCTCAGCTATGTTCATAGCACCATTATTTGTAATAGCCAGAACATGGAAACAATCTAGATGCCCTTCAGTTAAAGAATGGATAAAGAAATGTGGTGCATATACACAATGGAGTACTACTCAGCAGAGAAAAACAATGACATCATAAGGTCTGCAGGCAAATGGATGGATCTAGAAAATATCATCCTGGGTGAGGGAACCTAGACTCAGAAAGACAAACACGGTATATACTCACTCATAAGTGGATAATAGATGTAAAGCAAAGGATAACCGGACTGCAACTCACAGCTCTAGGGAGGCTATCTAGTAAGGAGGACCCTAGGAAAGACACAGGGATTGCCCACTGATGGAGAAATGGATGAGATCTATATGAGCAAATTGGGGGTGAGGGAAGGAAATGGAGAGCAAGGAACAGGGGAATGAGAGTTTAGGGGAGCAGGAGGTTCGAGCCGGATCAGGAACAGAGTGAGAGAACAAGGAAAGAGATACCATGATAAATAAAGGCACCATGGGAATAGGGAGAAGCAGAGTGCTAGGGAGGTCCCCAGGAATTCCACAAAGATGACTCCACCATAGACTACTGGTAATAATCGAGAAGGTGCCTTAGCTGACCTACTCTGGTGATCAGAAGGCTGAATACCCTAACTGTCTTCATAGAACCCTCATCAAGTGACTTATGGAAGCAGATGCAGAGATCCATGGCTAGGTCCCAGGCAGAACTCCAGGAATCCTATCAATGAGAGAGAGGAGGGATTCTATGAGTGAGAGATCACGAGACCAGGATTGGAAAAAGCACAGGGACAAATAGCCAAGCTAGTGGAAACACATGAACTGTGAACCAATAGCTAAGGAGCCACCATGGTACTGGACTAGGCCCTCTGGATAAGCCAGACAGTTGTTTAGCTTGAACTGTTTAGGGGGCCCCCAGGCATTGGGACCTGTCCCTAGTGCATGAGCCAGCTTTTTGGAACCTAATGCCTATGATGGGACACTTTGTGCAGCCTTGGTGCAGGGAGGAGGTGCTTGGACCTGCCTCAACTGAATGTACCAGGTGCTGACTCCCAATGGGAGAGACCTTGCCTTGGAGGAGGTGGGAATAGAGTGCAGGTAGAGGGGAAGGCTGGGGAGTGTGAGCAGCAGGGACAGGGGAATATGTGGTTGATATTTAAAATGAGTAGAAAATCTTTTTAAAAAAAATGAGAAAAAAAAAAAAACCTGGAAGGTGTTGGCTGTCAGTTCCCTTGGGCTTCTGCAACTGTTCTTGTCCTTCTGTGCTCTTTCTTCTGCTCCTCCTTGTCACCTGTTGCCCTCTGATTCCAGCTTGAAGTCAATGTCAGTCACTTTAACAGTCTTTCTTGCTGCTGTAGGCTTTATTTTGAACCCCTTCAAGCAAGCTCATGATGTTCATCTGTGCAGAGAGAGATGTCTGTGTGAAGAATTCACACACAGGACTTGAGTGTTTCCAAAGCATTTCCCTAGTGAGTTTGTACATCTGTATTCTAGATTTCTATGTCAGAATGTAGACATTGTCTGAACTGAGAGGGAAATGCTACTTTTGCAGTACCATGCTTCTTTAAAAGTATCCCACGGATACCAAAATAGACTAAGACTCATATTTTACTTCAGCAGGATTCTACAGGAATCTTACTGTGGTGGAGATTTTGTCTCCTCCGTGGAACCTACATTTAGCTTCACCCTCCACTAGTTTCAAGCTATGGATTGATTATTTTATAACTAACTGAACAACAATTTTATAAATATTTCTTTAATACCAACATGAGTCCACATATTTTGTTTTTATGTTCCACTGCATCTCCAGTGTATACAGATATTCCTTATGTTCTTAAAGGACCTTTGTTTCCAAGGGTAGAACCATACATTTATCAGTATGCACTAGGTATCCACAATATGCTCTCCCTCTAACCCAGCCCCACCTAATCCTCCTGTTCACATCCCCATCTGCCCCAAGCCCACTCACAAAAATCTATTCTCTTTCCCCTTAAGAAGATGCATCCACTCTCATCTTGAGCCCTCCTAGTTACTTAGCTTCTCTGGGTCTGTGGATTACAGCATGATTATCCATTACACAACAGCTAATGTCCACCTATGAGTGAGTATATACCATGTTTTTCTTTGTGCATCTGTGTTACCTCACTCAGGATTATTTTTTTTTCTAGCTCCATCCATCTGCCTGCAAATTTTGTGATGCCATTTTTAACAGCTGTATAATATTCCATTGTGTAAATGTACCACATTTTATCTATTCTACAGTTGAAGGGCATCTAGGTTGTTTACATTTTCTGGATATTATGGATAAACCTGCTGTGAATATAGTTGAGCAAATGTCTCTGTGGTATGATGGAGCAACCGTTTGGCCTAGTGCAGGGGAAACTCTCTGGAATTTATGAGAATGACCCTAGTGAAGACTCATAGTAATGGGGCATGTGGTTCATGAACCAACCATCTTCTATAACCGGGCAGGGATTCCAGCAGTGTACTGGGACACCAACATAGCCACAGAACCTTAAACCTGCAATTTGGTCTGGCTGTCCTGGTGAAATGGAGGCATAGAACTAGTGTGAGTAATGAATCAATGACCAGTGCCTAGCTCAATTCTCATCATAGAAATGTCATTCATCAATTGACAGAAACAGATGTAGAGACCCAAAGTTAAATACTAGGCAGAGCCAGGGGACCACTGAAGAAGAGGGGGGAGAAGAATTGCAGGAGCCAAAGGGTGCAAGGACATCACAAGAACATCACCCACAGAATTAGTGAATCAGGACTCATAGGGGATAACAGACACTGAAATGACAGCCCCAGATTCTGAATGGGTCTGAGCTAGGTCCCCTGCATATATATTATGATTGTGTAGCTTGGTGTTCCTGTGGGACTTCTAATGGTGGAAGTGAGGTGGCATCTCTGACTCTTTTGCTTGCTCTTGGGATTCTTTTACTCCTGCTGTGTTGCCTCATCCCACCTTGATATGAAGATTTGTGCCTAATCTTATTATATCTTTTATGCCATGTTTGATAGATATCCACAGGAGGTCTGCTCTTTCTTTTTAAGGGAATGGGGTGAGGAGTGAATGTGTGCCAGAGGGAAGTGGGGGGAGGCATTTGGAGGAGTAGAAGGAGGGGAAACTGCAGTCAGGATATAATGTATGAGAGATGGATGAAACAAAATCTGTATGCACACAAATAAACTCATAATTATACAATGAGATAAGTTCCTCAACAAAAAGAATGAATGGTATGAACATAGGGAATAAGCCTGCCTACACATGAGAATAATCAAGAAGACATTCTAATAGAGTTAGATTGTAACAAATATCTCAAAGCAAGTATAAGGTTAAAACAGGAGAGAGAAAATAATGTAAACCAAGGAGACACATGTCCACATAGACAAAAGCATAGTTGGCAAAAAGCATACAGCCTCATCTTAGGATAAAAAAAAAAGTACCAAAAAACAAACAAACAAACAAACATTCAAAGACACACCAGTAAAATCAAACAACTCAAAGGCTAAGGGAAAGAGATTGTACTATCATTTCAAATCCACACTAATTAGAGCAACACTTTCATTCATGTTTGATTATTAGTCCTTGTAGTGAGTTCTTTATGCAACAGAACCTTGGTGGACAAAGAACTGCTTCTGAAGGCCACTCTAATCATCTACCACTGTCTGTGTCTGTGCTTCTAACTTGCTATGACTCCTCTCTCTAAGAAAAAAAGCTGCTTCTGGGTCAGTATTTCTAAAACATGCTTCATCCTATTTCTTGGATCAGTGGATATTGCTTGAATTATACTTGTGAAGAATGGCTTCTAATATGGCCCCAAACCAAATATTATTTTCTTGATGGAGAGTCTGAAAGTTAACCAATTTTACCCATTTTTCCATAGTGTTCCACAGATCTTTTCTACTCATCCTCAGTTTACACCCCATGGTGCTGTGGTCCAACTTCACCACACTCCCTTCAGGAATGATAGCAAAAGTCATTGGTTATTTCCATGAATTGCATAAACATTTAGTTTTATATTACTATTTGACTGATCCCACTCAAATAAAATATGAGGAACATGTGTTTAATTTGACATTAGCCATATAATAGTAATTATATAATAAGCCATATAATAAGATAGTGTCTCATCTCATGAGTATTTTACTAATTGAAAATATGAAAGTTAAATGCTTGGGAACTAGACAAATTGGTTGTTGCTTTGAAGCAAAGAAAGTTAAAGTATCTGCCATTTAACTAAGAGATTATGGATCAAGTCTGCTAAACACATTAAAGATAACCTCAGAGGCATCAAAATTCAATGGTGCCCATTAAGGAATTAATATAGAGCACTCCCTCTTGGATTTATCTGACCAAAAACAAGTCCAGGTTTACATTATCCCCTTTCTTTTTGTGTAATCTGTCTGTCCATGCTTTGTAGGGTTTGGCTTGTCTACAGTTTGTCTGCTGTGCGTCAATTTATGCCTGCCTGATGTCTGACTGCCCCCATTCCCTGTGTGATAGGAATCTGTCTCAGTGTTGCTGTGGGATCCCTGTCTTGTTTCTAACAATGGTATTTGCTCTACATATATTGAACAGCATAGGAAGAATTACAGGGGCCTGGCAGTGGTGGCACACACGCCTTTAAACCCAGCACTCAGGAGGCAGAGCCAGGTGGATCTCTGTGAGTTTGAGGCCAGCCTGGTCTACAGAGCAACATACATGACAGGCACAAAAACTACACAGAGAAACCCTGTCTTGAAAAACCAAAAAGAAAGGAAGGAAGGAAGGAAGGAAGGAAGGAAGGAAGAAAGAAAGAAAGAAAGAAAGAAAGAAAGAAAGAAAGAAAGAAAGAAAGAAAGAAAGAAAGAAAGAAAGAAAGAAAGAAAAAGGAATTACAGGGTAAGGAATGAGGAAGACTTTATGGACTATGTAGCATGCATCTTAGATGGTCTTATTAATAAAAATAAACCTGAGACCAGTTATTGGGGTGAATGCTGGAAGGTCAGAGAAGCAGAACAAGCCACATCTAACTTCACCTGTCCAACTTCTCAGCGGGGTTTGTTTCCTCAAACTGGAAGCTTCTGTGTCCTCATCCCAATGGCTCTCAGATGAACTGCTGCTTGAAAGTCTGAAGCTTAATCAGATAAAAGCTTCTAGTTTCTGGTCCTCGTTTGTTCTTTTCAACAAATAACTATCATAATTCTCTCTCTCTCTCTCTCTCTCTCTCTCTCTCTCTCTCTCTCTCTCTCTCTCACACACACACACACACACACACACACACACTCATTGCTGTCTGTATCAGGAACATGGAAGGATATATAACTTAAGATAAATGTAATGCAATAACCTAGGTTACAAACACTGATCACATACAAGGCAAGTGAGGTTTAACAAACAGGCTGAGTAAACAGCAGCATACCTGGTTAATCCCATTGTCTTAAGTGAAATTCAGGTGACAAAGTTAATCATCACATTGGTGAAAATATAATCCTCTCATAATAAGAAACAGAATTTCTAAGGATTGTTTTCAGCAGCGTAGGTTAGTTTTGTTAACATGACTCTTCAACTGAGAAGTCCATCTTGAGGGGGAACTGTCTGGATTGGGTTGTCTTAGGGGCACTGCTGATAGGGATTTTAAAATTGAGTTAATTTAGGAGGGAACATTTGAATATGACCAATACCAGTCATGGCTAGGCCTGTTCTGATGAAGAGGGAGTGAGCCAAGTATACAAGTACATGCATTCATTCCTTCTCTGTTCCTGAATATAGATGTGACTAGCTGCTTAGCATTCCTCCCACATTGGCTTCATGAAGTGATGGTCTGTGACCTGGAATTGTGAACTTAATAAATGCTTTCTACTATAACTTGCTTTTATCACAGTGTTTAATCAGTAAAGAAAGCAAAAGCACCCAATGATTGTAGCTCTCGGTTCTGGTTAGGCTTGCTTGTGGTTTAATGCTTTGTGGTGCATCTAAAACTGTCATGCAGGTCTTTAGGGACACCATAAGAAAGCAATGAATATCCCATAAATAGCTGTTGCCCATGCTTATCATCTTAATCTAGCCACATAAGACATTTATGTTTAGTGTTTTTGACATCCAAAACCTTAAAATATAAATAATTTATACTTGAACTTAAGATGAAGTGGTATAATATTCCTTCTTTCACCACACTTTGGTCAGTCATAGAACATGATTTTTTTTCATAACTGAGGCTACCATTAGAAAATGAGTTTGCTGAAACCCTAGTGTCATCAATGCCTATAGATTATCTTTCTCTGAAGTAACTCTTGTTACTCTTAGGACTCCATCAGGTTTCACCTTCAGCCATTCAAAGTGAACACAGCAATTGAATTGGATGAGGTAGCATATGGCTTTAATTCCATCACTGGAAAGGAGAATCAGGCAGATCTCTGTGAGTTCCAGGCCATTCTAAGCTACAAAGCAGAATCTGGGCTAGTCAAGGGTATATGAGATCCTGCCTCAAAGAAAGAAGGAAAGGTAGGAAGGAAGCAAGGAAGGGAGGGAGGGAGAAAGGTAGGAATGGAGGGAGGGATGGAGAGAGGGAGAGAAAGAAAGAAAACAGAAACATGTTCTTGGTGGTCATGATATATGTGTCTACACATCTCCTTTACTCAACATGCTTCAAGGATGCCACTGTATTAGTCAGTTCAGGCTACTATACCAAAATGGCATAGATTAGGTTTAAATTGTACACATTAATGTTTCCCTGTTCTACATTTGGAAATTCTGTGTTAAAAATCTAGAATTGTTGGTTCTAGAGCAGTATCTTTCTGATTTGCTGAGAGATGACCACTGTTTTCTATGTGGTTGGAAGAGAGAGAGCTCTCTGTATCTTTCTGATGCTCTTTGATTATCCCATTTTGAGAAGCTCACCTTCACATTATCATCTAGATATAATCATCAACCAAAGAAACTCCAAAACCCATCACCATGGGCATTTTGACTTTAGAATGAATTTAGACAGGGTGTACAATTCAGTTTTTTCCAGATAAAGCTTTGGTCAGGTGCTTTTTTCCAGAGGTTGAATGATAACAACTGATGAATAGAAACCTTGTTATCCAAAACACTTTGGAAATACATGCCATTCATGTTTTATATTGGAAAATTCCCTTTGATTATTTTTTATACTGACTTGGAGTGGATTGAATCACCAGTTTGTAATAGTTTGTCTTATGTATATGTACATATGCCAGATTCATTAATTAATTTCAACAAATATATGATACTGATGCTTTCATTATATATGTCATTATAGGGAAGAACTACAACTTTCTCTGAAATTGAGCTGAATATATGCTGTCTGGTAAAAGCTGCATTTGCATTCCCTTATGTATGCTTACATAAACTAACAGTAATTTTAATGAATAAAAACAAATACCACATGCATTGCCAAGACTATAGCAGAAGTAGGACACATCTAAATTCCTAAGTATTTTCCAAGATCATTTTTATTCTCTAACATTTATCCTCAGCAAGAGCTTGGTGTACATTTGCTGATGGGTGTACAAAATATGACTATACCAGAGCTGTGTGAAAACTAGTTCATTCCAGAGACAGCAGGTGGTAATGACAGGGGGTAAGTTGAAGAAACTCCGTTCACTTTCAATGGGATGCACTTAAAGGTGATTTTCCCCCTCACTGAACACCTGGCTCTTCAAATCAATTTGCTAATCTCTAAAGGCGGTGTTGTATATACTATATTTTAAAACAGTGTCGAGGCACTTACTACATATCTGTAGAAAATATGAAGAAATGAATTATTGTTGCTGACCCAATAAACACACAAACACACACACATACACACACACACATACACACACACACACACACACACACACACACACACACACACACACACAGCAACAAGGCTACCAATATCCAACATGCTACAAGTATTTAATTTCCCTATTTATCTGAGAAAATAAAATGAAATATTTTCCTATGGAATAATATTGTATTGGAAAATGGTGTCTATTTGATAGAAAAATTAAATCCACATTATAAATTGTAAATCTACTTAAATATTTATTTAGGAGTCAAGTCATTAGCTAGCTAAAATAATAGCCTGTGATCCCAGCAGCTGACAGAATTAACAAATTAGCATGTTTCTGCCTTTTAATTCCACTATCATTTAATGAGCTTTCCTTCTGTTCTGGTCTCCATTCTTGACTCTCAAATATTAAGGATGGATGTGTCACAGATCGGAATTTCAAGACTATCATAATATATCTGGAAAGGTAAGCTTTGTGTATATTTAAGTCATAACACATACTTTAAAAATAAATCATAGTGATGTTAAACAGAGACATTCTCTAGTTCCAAAAAGTAGAAAAACAGGAAACTGGCTTGGACACAGAAAACTACAATTTAAATGATGGAAGAATATTGCACAAAGCTTTTGTAAACTGCACACTTTATAGTGTTTATTTTCATATCACCCACCAGATTTGATGTACAGTTTCCCAAAACAATGTCTATCTAGTTGAAGTGGTTTCAGACTTCAGGAAGATTTTTCAAGCTTATACTTACATTTCTTTTTAGTTTGGATATAAAATGTACCACAACATTTGTGTGTGTGTGTGTGTGTGTGTGTGTGTGTGTGTGTGTGTGTGTGTGTTCATATGCTAAAAGATTGGCTTTAGATGGTGGAAGCAATTATTGAAAATAATTATATTTGTCATTATAGGGAAGAGCTACAACTTTCTCTGAAATTGAGCTGAATATATGCTGTCTGGTAAAAGCTGTATTTGCATTCCCTTATGTATGCTTACACAAACTAACAGTAATTTTAATGAATAAAATCAGATCCTGAAGTCTGTGATATAAGAATTAGGTTCATCCAATGACAAATACATAATAAGGTGGGATTGTTTGAAGCTGTGGCTGGATTGGAGGAAGTTTATCTCTGGAGACATACCTTAGCAGTGTAAATATACCATGCCATTTACTTCTTTCAACCTTTGCCCGAGCCTCCTGCTTGTGATGAGATGAGCAGCCTCTTCCACCATGTACTTCAACCACAATGCTCTGCCTTAATACTGGCCCAGAAACATGAAGCCAGCCAAACTTAGACAAAAATAAAATTTGCTTTTTTTATATTATTTTCTTGTGATTAAGCCACAGCAATAAAAAGTCTAACTGGTAAAACTTGCAGAGTAATCTTCATCTCACTTCTCTTAATAAGACTAATCTCCTCAGTTACAGTATGATCATCAAAACGAGAGCATAACTACAATTTTAAAAACCAATATAGAGATATTGCTCTAATTTTGCTGTAGGATTTTTGGTACATCTCAAGCTTCTCAGTGTATTCTCTGAAATTAGCTACAACAATTAGTTTATTAACTGCTAAATGACCTCAACTTGAGAATTGCAACTTATTACTGAAAAATGAGAGAGTCTCTTCTAGACAGTGTTCAAGGTTTAAAGTTATTTCTTGGTGCTGCTGAAAAAGAGGCATCTCAGCTCCAAAAGTAGTCACAAAAATATAGAGATAATCTTGGCTTCATTACCACATTAAAACTATACCTGGAGTTGGAGCTCTATCCCTACAATCACAGTTACATGATTAATCAAAATGCTTTACATTAGCATGCTTTAATTTTTTTGTCACATTCTAAGTAAAATAGAAAGGTCTAATATGTGTATAAAACCAATTCTTCCAGATCAGAGAACTTTAATTCATGTATGTTTACACAGTTACTGATATAATTACTTTAAAAAACAAGGTATATGTAAATTAAAGGTGACAACCTGTACACTAAGTATGTTACTATGTGAAACTTTTGACGGATTTCAGTGATTAATGAGGTCTGTATTGAACTCACCTAGCATAGTGATCTAATTTTTGTACAAAACACAATAGTATTACATTAAACAATGACAAGGGATCATTGTTTTCCCCAAGAACTGGTGGGTCATAGTCACTGTCCTTATTAGAGACAGTTCATTGAGAACAGTCTCTATGGGATACCCAGATAACTATATAGTGCTATATCTCTCCCTTTCATTCTCTCTCATACGGTGGAAATATCATGCTAAGAGATTCAAATTTCCCCATTATATTCATAATTTAAATGAGAAGTTTGATATAATAACTGCCATGATTACTTTTCTGTTACCTTTTTTGAAAGTTGAAGCCAAGCTGGGAGCCGGTTTGCCAAGTTTTCTGCCTGGAGGAAAATTGTGTGGCTGAGTTATAAATACATTGATGGATCCAGCTGGAACTGTCTCTTGTAATTTAATATGCAAAGAAATAATCTGAGTCATAGATGGAGACAAGCAGTTCCTTTTAGATAGGCGCACTCTATGTTTGTCTCCACAGATGACTTTCAAGAGCCTTCTTCAGGAAGAGAACAAGAGATGGTGTCAGGACAAGTGGAACTATATATTGCCCTTGAAACAAGCATTCAATTGCTTTTCTTTGTCTTTGTTAGAAACATCAGCAAATGGGCAATGCCACCTAAATTCTCTCTTAAACCAGAGGGAGTCTGAATTATTTTCAATGTTAGAAAAGAAATAATTTTGACATCTGAGAACTTCATATTTTGTATTAATTTATGTTAACTAATATGCATGTTAAAACTACTAATAAAATTATTGAAGAGAATTGAGGCAGAGAAATTATAAACATATACCTCCATTGGAACCTATTTGTACTAGAACACTGAAGTTATACCTCAACACTTTTGGGCATTTGAAATATGTTTTTAAAACAGTTTTTTATACAAGGTTTTATGTGTTTCAGGTTAATTAGGGACTTACAATGTGTCTATGTCTGAAGCCAAGGGTGATTATTAGTGCCCCTCTCTCAACCTCTCAAATGCTAGGATTATGAGTATGTGCATTCTTAGGACGATACATAGAATTTGTTGGCATTCAGTTCATCTTGCAGCAATGTAACTAATTCCTGGTGAAATCCTGCTTCTTCATGTGCTCACATATATTTTATACGTTTTTCATCACAGGCCATGAGCAGATAATACTACTTTGGGAAAATATCTCATAAAGAGCATGAGGAATAGAGAAGCCTCACAATGTAGGAGCCAGATACTGGTGATGCCCTTTCTTTCCATTGTGGGTCTTGCATGTTTTTTGCAGGTATGCAGTCTCATCCTTTAGACTTTATTCAAATATCGGTCTTTGGAATGATTTGCCTTCACATCTACATGTAAAAAAGGTCCTGTCATTTGATATTCATATCATTTATTACTAATTAAAACATCGATGTCCACTTTCTACATAAAATTATCGCTTTTTATTCATTACATTTCTACTATATATTTAATAAATTATAAACTAGTGTTTGAAAAGGAAGGAAGGAAAGAAACAAAAGCTTAAATTACTTCCAAAAATTTGAATCATTACACAGGCCAACCCTATGTAAATGAGAACTTCCCCGCATGCTGAAAATCTCCAAACTGAATTGGTCTCCCTACTAAACATATCCTTGTTGTCAAGAACCAGCCTGTGTTTCTTTTATCCCCTGTCCTGGTTTCTTCAGAGTCCTTTATCTACCCACCTGGAACTACCTTTACCACTTTGTTCAGCTTCAGATGACAAGAGGTTTCTGTGGATAGGTATTTTCTCCTGTCATCCTACTGTCTGGATACCTTGTACTTTCTCCTTGTATGTGATTAGACATACTTCAAAAGCTTTCTGTTCTCTCTCCATGGAATACTAAAGTCAGACGGCACACCTCTTCATAAAGCAGCCCACCTCCACTCCAATACAATCAATCAGTTCATAATCAGAGTCTTTCCCAGGTATTATATCTTAAGAGCAAAATGATTCACAAAACAGGCACTTGTACTTGAGAATTAATTTGAGTCAGATTTATTCCACCTTTCCCCACAAACAGCTTGTGATTCTGATCATCATTTTTTCTTTGTCTCTGAGCATATGTCTTCCTAATTATCCAGTCATGATTTCAGTATCAGAATCACAGATGCATCAAACAAATACTTGTTGAATGAAGAAAAGGAAGATAGTGTATGTGTAAATTGCACGATTTCT
This sequence comes from Peromyscus maniculatus bairdii, assembly GCF_049852395.1. Classification (NCBI taxonomy): domain Eukaryota; kingdom Metazoa; phylum Chordata; class Mammalia; order Rodentia; family Cricetidae; genus Peromyscus; species Peromyscus maniculatus. The sequence goes on along the minus strand of NC_134856.1, from coordinate 3,501,213 downwards.
GAGTTTTTGAATGGTTACAAAATATTCAGAGTCCATACTCCACCAAAGGACTGATTAATATTAGATAACAGGTTTTAAATCTACATGTTGTGTCCAGCGATTATGACTTACAATGCAGGTGGAAATCCTAGATGACTCTGAATTCTTTAGTCTTCAGTTCTTTGAAATTATTATCATCCATAATTTCTTTACCTGTGTCTGTATCTGCTTCATCATACCCTGTCCCTGAAGGACTAATTTCTTTCTGAAATATTGTATCCTTAAGCTATAAATAAGTCACACTACAAACATAGGCACCCCTTTTTCCCCTTTCAAAATGGTTCTTTCATGGAAATATCTAGAGACACTTGCTTTCCTTCCTATCTTCACTACTACTGTTTAACTTTAGCCCACTTTGTTTTAGTTCTCAATTCTTCTTTGTAGCAATGATCTGCCAATTGGATCACTCAAGGATCATATTTTATATATATTTAATAATTGTGCTTACTTTGACATGAGCACACATTAAGACACTGGAATAAAAGGTAACAGGGAAATATTTAAGACTTGTCTTTTTATTTTTCTGATGTCTGTGTGTGGGAACATGCCTACACACCTGTGTGAGTATGATCCAAGTACATTGGTACACCAGAAGGCCAGGAGAAAGGTGTTGGATTCCTTGGAGCTGGTGTGAGAAGTGGTTATGTTTGCTGGGAAGCGAACACGAAGTTTCTGGAAGATTACCTAGTATTTACTGATGAGACATATCTCCAACCCCAACATATGAAAATCTCATATGGCCATAATTCTTTCCAGTTTAGTTATCTGGTTTCCCCTAGCATTGTTAAGCTGGCAGAATTACTACTCCTTCTATAGCATTGTCAAGTGCTGGTAACTGATACCAATGAAGTATTCTGGCAGTATTGTTGTACATAACTCTGCAATTCTTCATTGTGACTCTGGAAGGATCAGGAATCCTGCTTACTTATCTTTTCTTTAACCAGTGCCTAATGATAGGCTTGTTTATCACATAGTAGGTAAGCAATGGACCTTTTAGTGCTATAATTCATATAGTTTACTTGACAAGTGTTACTTAGCCACCTATCACAACTATGAAAGTATGTACAGATAAATTTCTAAAGGCCAATTGTTAGCGAGCACACTATCTGTCTCAGTGTAGGAGCTTTATGTTTTTTTTTCTGGATGTTTTTCATCATTAATGTCACAAAAAATAACATGTGTCTTGTGGTCTCATACTCTCAAGTGAAAGCAATGGACTAGATGGACAGAAAGTTGAAGGCATCTGTTTTGGTTTGGTTTCTGTTGGTGTAACAAAACACTGCCCCAAATATCTTGGGGTAGAGAAAGATTTATTACATCTTACATGTTGTGATCATATTCTATCAGCAAAGGAAGGCAAGGCAGAAGATTAAACAGGAACCTGCAGACAGGAACTAAAGCAGAGACCATGGAAAAGCCATACGTACTGACTTGCCTCCCCCTGGCTTGCTTAGCCTTCTTGTTCAGGCTCACTTGTTCAGGGAAACTATTGTTCCTAATGAGCTGGGGCCTCCAAATCAATCAGAAATCAAGAAAATTCCTCCACAATCATACCACATAACAATCTGATGGAAGCAGTCTTTGTAACCAATATTCCCTCTACACAGGTATGTTAAGGTTTGTGTCAAGTTATCAAAAACTGTGATAGCACTCCTATCTAATTATCTCAAAGAAAATGAGAACAGTAAGATCCAAAGTGAGAAGACAAAATAAGAGAGGACAATGTTTCTGAAATGCAACCAGCAATACTCATGGTTAGAAAGAGAACTTATATATGCAAATTAAAGAGATTGTTCTAGCTGAAGACAGAGGGGAGGGCCGCTCTTAGGTGGTGATATATAAGCTCAATTTTGTAGCATAAAAAGGAGCTACATACACAAAGGACAGAAAAAGTGGGAAAATGGAAGATGTAAGGACGGTAAAACATAAAGAATTAGTCAATTTTCAGTCCTTAGCAAACTCTCCTTAGCAAACATTACTGCTAGAAATGTTTCTTTGGATTTCTTACCAACACATATCTGGAGGATCATAGAAAATGAGATCTTAAGATACAGGATGTGGTGGTTTGTCTGAGAATGGCTCCTGTAGGCTCACATTTGAATGCTTTGCTCTTCGTCTTTGGGCTACTTTCAGAGGATAAGGAAGTGTGGTCTTGCTGAAGGAGGTGTGTCACTGGGAGTAGACTTTGAGGTTTCTAAAGAGCATGCAAGCCCAGTCTCTCACTGTCTCTCTGTCTCTGTCTCTCCTCTCTCTGACTCAAACTTGTTGATAAAATAAGCACCAAGCTTGCCTGCCACCTGTGGTCACACTCACCACCATAATGATCATGGACTTACAGTCTAAAACTATAAGCAAGTGCTCAATTAAATGCTTTCTTTTATGAGTTGTTTGGTCATAGTCCCTCTTCACAGCAATAAATAAATGTAACTAAAACATTGGATAAACATACAAGTAAAGAAATCACTGTGTTTTATTCTTCATCTCCTCAATTTTTAAATGAATAGGTTTCATTTAATAAATGGAGTTGAATGCAGAGGCCACATGATTTCTGAATATTCTCACCCACCCATACGCAATCACACAGCCTCCTCCAGTGTTAACATTCCTCATGAGACACATCAGTGGTCTAATACCAAACCATCATTGCTCATAAAGTGCACTCTGTCTGCCACAGTCCTCTCTGCTATACACTCTATGAGTTTGAATGTATATAATGATTAGTATTCAAATCTAAAGTGTAACAGGGGATATTTCCACAGTCCTAAAATATGCTATGCACTATATTTTTATCATTCCCTCCCCCAAGCCACTGATAATTTTACTGTCTTCATACTTTTGTCTTTTCCACAATATCACATACATAGAATTTTTTTTCACATAGCACCTTGCCCACCCTCATTTTCTTTTATATTTTTAAGCTTTCTTCACTTATTTTGTGACTTAATGGAACACTTAGCTTTAATTTGGTGTGATTTTGCTTTATGGTTATACTAATTTAGGGAAAATAAGAGCTTTGCATCAACGGTTTTACAATTAAAAATGTTTGAATGTGGTAAGAACTTTGGATGCATAAAATTAGTGAATTTTCTACAAGTGCACACACACACACACACACACACACACACACGAGAATAGCACTTCTAAATGTAAAATAAAAATGAAATTGAGCAGAGGAAGGAAAGTCTAATATACCATCAAACACATGCACTAAGCAGTATTACTGACAGAATCACTGTCCTTGGCATTTTAGTTCCCTACCCGCAGATTCTAAGAATAAACAAGAAAGAACAGCTTGTTAATCTCTTCATATGCTACCCCTAACATATGTTATCAAAACTTTCTCTTTAAAAATATCATTAAAATTATTAAAGATAAATCAGGTCTTTGTGGGTTTAATTATTCAGTATATTGCGTTTTAATTATTTATTAATGTTCCATATTTGACAAACATTTCCAGAGAATTGGGGAAGGTTATAATAAAAAGATTAATTGACTTCATTAATATTCTAGAATAAGCCTAGTTTGTGTATCAACTGGGCAAAGCTCATCCATCTTCTCTCAGGAGAACCCAAGACTTACTTTGTAACCTTGGGAAAATTACATGCCTGCACTCCCTCATCTGTAAAGAAGAAATAGCAATAATGTCTTTATCATAGGATTGTATAAGGATTAATGAAATAAAGTATATTAAGAAGTAGCAAACTAACAGGCTCAATAATAGCATGAATTAATATTATTTCCAGTTCAGGGACTATATCTAATATAACTCAATATAATTTCCAGTTGTAGGGGTGATTTCCATGGTGATGGGAGAGCTGGCTAGATAAAGCTTGTGGAGATATTAAACATTAGTCTTGAAGGGTGAAATGATGTGCTACAAATACATAAGGTATCCTACCAGTAGGAACAGCAACAGCATAACGCTACATATAATTGCTATGCTCCTTGTCCAGGAACCTGACTGACTTACTGTGAAACACCATTCAAGATGAAACTCTTAAGCTCTCCTGGGTTGAAACATTCAAAAGAGTAATCATAAAAGAGAATAGACTGCTGCACTTTCAAGCCAGTATATAAACTGAAACCTTTCCAACCTAGGGACTCCATGTATACATAGTTTTTTCTTTTTCTTTTTTTTTTTTTTTTTGATTTTATAGCAAAGCAGAATCTCAAGGCAGCAGCTTAAATGTAGTCATGTTCTAAGTCTTATAAGAGGGGCAATATTAATATTCACCACCTTGGAAATACACTTCCAATGCTAAATTTAGGAGAGGGAAGGTTTTATGTTTATCAACAATACTATTGGGTTGTGGTTCTTTTTGTTGCTGATGAGCTAAGTGGTGTCAGTTTTCCAAGAGTGACTAAGAGCAGAATTCTACAGATGAGTGAACAGGTAAGTATCAGTTATGTAATATTTGTTCTTCTATAAGCACTGTACCATGTGTACCATATACAATCCATCTTTATATCTCCAAAGTCTATAAGAACAATCATAAAAATGTAAACATATGTTAATAAAACTAAGGCATATTGACTCATTTTATAGACATACAAAGAGCAATGCAGATTGTGTTCTCAAGCCTTAAAATATAAAATTAAAACTCCATGTCTTCATCTGTTATGTTATAGTACCATTATGGAATCTCTCTGTAATTTATACTATAAATTGTGTGAACCAATTAATCATAGCAGTTTACTCCATCAAAATCTAATTGTGGCAGCAAAGGAACCATCTACATCTAACTCTCCAATAACTCACTGTAGTAGTTACTTTTATGCCACTATGAGATCTATTCAGGGAATAGATGATTCATTTCAGTTCATTGCTTCACTATGTTGGCCTCATATCTTCCTGTACATGGACAACATAACAAAAGTAACTAATATAGTTACTACACACACACACACACACACACACACACGCGCGCGCGCGCGCGTGTGTGTGTGTGTGTGTGTGTGTGTGTGTGTGTGTGTGTGTATACATAGTTGCTTAACTGATCATGGATAGAAAACAGAAGAAAGAAAGGACCCAGAGAAAAGCTATAATCAACAGGTCCCAGTGACTTATTTTCACTATCTAGGGCCTATTTTCCAAAGTTTCCATAGCTCTCCAATAGAGCACCACCAGATGGGAACAAGTGTTTAACAATAAGCTATTTGAGGATGTTTTACGTTTAAACTTTTAGATTCAAACTGTAAGACATGCTACTTAGTTTTTTTTTTTTTTGTCAACTTGAGACAAACTAGATCATTTGTGTACAGAGAATATCATTAGAAAAAAATGCCCCTATCAAATTGGCCTATGGGCAAGCCTGTGGTATATATTTTGATTGATGACTGATGTGGGAGGGCCCTTCTTATTGTGAGTGGTGCCATCCTTGGCCCCTTAGCTTTGGGTACAATAAGAAAGCAGGCTGAGCAAGCCAGTAAGTGTAGGCAGAGTTTTCCTGTGTCCTGCAGCCATTAGGTCTCAAATAAACACACAGAGACTTATAGTTATTACAAGCTGTTTGATCTATGGCCCAGGCTGATCACTAACTCCCTCATCTTAAATTAATTCACTTCTATTGATCTATGTATTGCCACATGTCTCGTGGCCTTACCTGCATTCCATTACATCTGGCTTCTCAGGTGGTGATTCACATCATCTGCTCTGACTCTGGCTTTCTTCTCCCTGTATCTCTCTTGAATTTTCCATCTGGCTGTTTCCTGTTTTGCCGTAGGTAAAAGCAGCTTCTTTATTAATAAATTGAAGCAACATATATTTACAGAATACAGAAAGACCATCCCACAACATTTCCCCTGTTCTGTCTAATCAAAAAGTAAGATTTTCATTTTAACATAGTAAAATTATATATAACAAACAGTTATCAAGTATGAATTACAGTTATAATATCTATTCTATTTGTATTTGGCACAATTAAAGAAACTATTCTATCATCCATCCTATCTTTGTAGGCCTAAAGTTTTATATCTAATTTACCTTTTATCATAACTAATGAAATCTACAATTACAATTATCTAGTTTTCAATTCCAACAAAGACTCCAGAAGGATATAATATTACCTAAGTAAACAAGAAGTGCATTGTAAGCAACATGCAATGTTGTAGAAATGACAGAGACATCTGGCTACCTGGACAGTCACCCAAAGTTTCTCTGTAACATTGGGACATCTATCTTTAGATTACAGGCCTAGAATCTCTGTCATACTTTTCAGTGAAGCAGGAAATTTAAAGGACTGTTCTGTGTGGTGATATTTTGTATATGCTCTAAAAGATTGCCTAAAGGTGAGAGGGCAGAGCCAGCCACAGAGTTAGCCATAGACACCAGGCAGTAGGGGTATACACCTTTAATCCTAGCACTCAAAATGCAGAGGCAAATGAATCTTTGTGAGTTCAAGGCCATCCTGGACTACAAGAGATTAATCTATTCTAAAGGAGAAACATCCAAGCAGGGATGGCTCACACTTTGAATCCCAATAATTGGGAGTCACAGGCCTTTAATCCCAGCACTAGGAAGGTTAAGACAGGAAGTGATATGGCTGGATGGAGAAAGGCATATAAGTTGGGGAGGCAGGAGTTCACTCTCTTTTTGGCTGAATACTCAGGGTCATTCAGTCTGAGGATTTGTGGGGACACAATCTTCCTTTTTCCTCTGAGGAATTGGCAAGGTGAGAAGTGGGTGTGGCTTGTTTCCTCTGATCTTTCAGCATTTTCCCCAATATCTGGCTCCAGAAATTATTATAAGACCATTTAGGATTTATGTAACAGTTCTGTTTAATGACATAGTTCACCAGTCACTTTCCTCTGTATCCTGCAGAATGCCTGGCAGTTTCTTCTGCGAAGCAGGAACATGAAGGACCATCATGCCTTGTTTTGGTAAAATTCGGTGGTCATTTTCCTATGGGTCTTGCATATATAGTTTATATAACATATTGTCAAGCAGTCCAGACAAGAGTAGTTTCTTGCCCAAATAGCTAACCTTTTCTATATTGTAAGCAAACTCCATATTGAGTTTCTTCAATGCCTATCATCCTCTTTGAAGTAATTGGTACTGCCAGGAGCAGACATGTCTCATTGTCCAGAAAAGTCTAAGTTCTTAAAACATTTTAAATGCCATATTCTGTAGGTCTTTGAAGTGTTTGAAGATTACCTACCTAATTAAAATGTCTTTTTATATCTGAAAAACTTAACTAACATGATGATAAGTTTGATTATCATAGATGACTAATTATTAATCTGTATATAACTTTTAAATGAGTTGCATAAACATAGCACCTTAAATAAGAAAAATATACATATAGTATAACAAAATTGACCTTAAATTTTAGCAATAAACCAAATCCATATCAATGTGAAATATTTTTAGATTAACAGTTTTTTTTATCAAAGTAGGTTCAATAACCTTTTTAAATCATTTTTATATCATATACTCCTTTTTTTCTTTAGAAAGCGATTGCATTTTTAATCAACCCCCTTTAAATAAAAACAAACATTTAAAAACAATATTTTGGGAATTTGGGTGTAGCTTTTCATAATACTTCCTGCTGATTGTGGGAGCTGGCAATCTTATGGGGATCTTGAGAAAATTTAGAATTATGGTCAAGTTTTGTCTGTAGTAGCCTATGGGGCTGCATTGTCTCAGCCAGTTGCTTTAAAGCTGTTCTTGATGTTGGATTATCTGGGTCATGGTTACAATTAGCGACCTCTCAGGGGGTCTTCTTTGATGGGACCATATTAACCTGGAAGGAATCTACAGCTTCTCATCTGCTATGGAAACAAAACAGAAACTCTTTTCCAAAGCAACTTATCCTTCAACCCAAATTTTGAAGTCAAAATATCTTTAAAATATACATGTTGGTTTAACTTAGCAGCCCCTGGAATCAAGTGTCTCTCTATAGTTAAGAATCCCAAACACAACATAATAATATACGGTATTCAGACTCTCTGTGTATTTTCCATGGCTTTTTTTATTACTCTATTTCTTTTTAAGGACTTTCTCTACCCGTTTTCTTTTCTCTCTCAACCCTGTATATATTTTTAAACACACTGTAAATTTATAGGGTTTTTCCATCTGAATTTATTCTATTGTGCATCACTAATACATTTCTGACCATTGCTTTAAACTGAAATGTGGTTAGGACCAAAACAATGGCTCTGCCCTGCTTTGACTTCCAATATAGTGGAGGTATGTTCACTGCCAGTTCTGGAGGCCATGCTCACCACTCCAAATCTGGGCAGCAGGTTCACACCTTTCAATATGCTGCCCACAACTCCATTCAAGTGCTCAATAGGAGGACCTCTTGAAAGTGCCATCCACCCTGTCAGCATGAACCAGGAAGCCATTTCTTAAAGGAGCAGTGAATCTGTTAGCTGCCAGCAAATAGAGCCTATCTGAAAAATTGCAGCTACCAATAAGATAGGCTTGACTCCCATTTTTGTGAGTCTAAATGTCCTCTTTTTTTTTTTTAAAAAAAAAAAAAAGCCTTTTTTTAGACCTTATGTGGATGTACGAACACTGCATTGGCACCAAATGTAGATGCAAGTGTTCCTGTGCCCTGCAGCTACTTGATCCCAAATAAACACAGAGGCTTATTATTAATTACAAACTACTTAGTCTATGGCTCAGACTTATTGTTAGCTAGCTCTAACATCTTAAATTAACCCATTTCTATCAATCTATATTTTTTAGTGGCTGTGGTATTACTGGTCGGTAGCATCTTATTACTTGGGGAGCTGGATCATGCCTCTCTGATACCTCCCTTCTTCTAAGCAATATTACTCTATGACTTTTAGTTCAGTTCCTGCCTCCAGATTTAACCTTGCCCTGGATTTTCTGCATGATGGACTGACTATAAGCTGTGAGATAAAATAAGCAAATTTCTTCCTAAGTTGCTTTTGGTCATGATGCTTTTATCATAGCAATAGAAACCTAACTAAGACATCAATGAACATGAGTGAATTCTGTATACATAAAGTCAGAACTATTGAAAAAATCACAGTTCTTTTGTTTAGAGGCTGCCCTGAGTCTGAGTCCATTAATCTGAAACTGACTAAAACTTGTAGTCTAATGCTATAGTATAAATCAATCATCAAAGTAAGTATAGCACCTGGGTACATAGGCATGTGAGATTTAATTAAGAATAGTTAAAGTGTCTGCAGTTTGGATTTGTTACTAACAAACGGTACATCCATAAAATATTTGGATACATATCAATCTCAATTTCTTCTGAAGGGGACTGAACCATTAAATGTATCCACCACAGAAATGATGTATTTTTTACCTCATTGGGGACATATTTAGCACTTCCCTGTTGGTAATAAATACTCATGATATGTGATTAGTATTGTTTTTCTAAACCCATCATTTTATGATTATTGGATAATCATGTTTTTACAATTTTTCTTATAATCAGGAAAAATTCATCTAAAACAGGTTGACAAGGATCTAATAGTCTTTTGTCCATAAAAAAATGGAGTGGAGTTTTTAAATATTTTCATTAGGTGGAAACAAAGATCATTTTTCTAATTAAACTGATTTGGATGATGCTTATTTGGTAAAATAAGCGACATGTAGGAGAGTTTAAAAATATTAGACATTTGAGGCTAGAGAGATGGCTCATTAGGTAGGAACATTGACTGCTCTTCTAGAGGACCTGACTTTCATTCTCAGCACTCACAAGGTGGCTCCAAGCAATCTGTAACTCCTGTTCCAGAGAATCTGGTGCCCTCTTCTGACCTCCATAGGAACTTAGCACGTGCACATAACAGACATACATGAAGGCAGACTATTCATATAATAAAAATAACTTAAAATATAAAATTTTAAAAATTAGATAATTACATAAAGGGTCATAAAGGATAATACAAAGACATGCAGGAAAATTAATAATTACTTCTACAAATGTCCTCTGTACATCCTCACCTCACCATCACCTCTTCAGTTTTTTCTGTAACTAGTTATTATATGCTTTGAAATATTTTAATTTAATATAAATTTGCAAAATATGTTTGTGTTTTTTTTTTGTGTGTGTGTGTATATACCATGTGTGTTCAGGTGCCCATGGCTATTAGAAGAGAGAGCCAGAATCTCTTGGAAATAGAGTTACAGGTGGTTGTGAGCCCCCAGACAAGATGTTGGGAACCTGACTTCAGACTGTTGCTGAGCAGCAACAAACAAGTACTCTGAACTCCTGAGCCACATCTCTCATCTCTGTGTCTTCTGTTAGAATCCTGTACTCTAATCATAGTTCTCATCATCTTTGGCTCACATAAAGAGTCATATGTTTGCAACTGAGTGTATCTTTGTGAATTCCATAGCTTTGCTTTGAAAATATGACCATAGAAAACATGTTTATAAACAACAGTTTATTGCCCTGCATTCATCTGAGTGCTTTCTTGAGTTTTCTGTATTTTAGTAGCCATGAAACAGCATGTTGAGAATTGTTCTTATGTCAAAACCAAAAAAAACAACAAAAAAGCAAAGAAAAAAACTAGGAAAATAAGCAATTTATAACTAGAAACACAGTTTTCCCTCACTCAGCTTTCTAGATGAATCAATACAGTAAAATAACACCCCTCCCCCGCCCAGTCCGATGAAATAGGGTGCTTTAAAATACAAAGATTCTATTCTTCCTTGGGAAAAACCAATGTTTAAATTTTCCACCTGACATGTTATAGTGTTATATTTCATGTCAGGTTGTTTCAGCCATGGCAAATGATGGGAAGCCTCAGTGATACCATGATACAAACCCTGCAGCTCACATTGAATTATCTCACGGAGACATATCAGCTTGAAAACATATGTGGGGAGCAATCGCCACCCTGAAAAGCAGAGATAATGTTCATGCATCCCAGAGATAGCAATGCTCGTAATTCATTTCTGATGGAAGGACAAGGTAACAGTGTAACATAGGAACAATATTTGCTCAGTTTAATAAAATTAAGACAATAGTGAGATTTGTTTTAACTCAGTGGATAGATACACATAAAATACTCATGAACAAACAGCAAATCATAAACAAACAGGTACAAAAATAAGATAAAAGAGCTCTGAAATTCAATTCAAAACTTCATTGTTTGGTTTAAATAGTCACAATTTATTACATGGGCTATATAATATTGTATTCTCAGTCTTCTTCCAAAAATAAAATTAAATACATGTAATTAAATAGTTTACCTTATTCTTCTTCATCTAAGGGGCAGGTATTTTCTGTAACTGGCTTCTTCTCTTGCTTTGAATCATGAGCTAGAAAACACCATTTTTTATTGTTATAAGCACTACCCTATTTCAGATCTTCATTACCTCTGGCTTCAAGTTTTATAGTGATTTAAAAAAAAACTGCTTTTCTGAAATTTAGTTCTTTTTACCACTTTCAAACATTGCAGCCAAGTTTTTATTATCTTTAAGAATAGGTCCAATCACTCACTCCTCTCCTCAGAAATCTTCAACTGGAATAATTTCCACTTTCAGATGCCATCTGAGTAGCCAAGAATTGCTAGCTCAGCCTCTCCCAGTTTCCCAATGAAATAATTAAAACGCATAGAATTTTCCCAACTCTACTCCCATGCAGTCAGAGAACTGGGAGAGGATTCTGAAAACAGGGTAGATACAGATACAGCTTATCTCATAAAAAAACCTTGGCAGCCAGTGATGAAGGTAGTTTCAGAAAACTAGAGATTCTAGTGAAACATTACTACCAAAATGCTTTAAATAGGGGAGATAGTCAGTCACTAAATATAGGACATAATTCTTGGCAGACTTATGGGAGTGGCCATTAAAAAAAAGAAGTTCTGCCCAAAAAATTCATTGAAATACGTTTATGTAAAAATTAGCCTGTTTATAAACCTCATGAATGCTTATTTTGGAGGCAAAGTTGAATGTGCAGGGGCTGGGCAAATAGAAAAACAATACTGTACATAAAGTTTATTTATTGCTGAAAATTATCAGGGCTTTCCAACAACTGTAAAAATACTGAGCAATTATCAACATTCATTTGTTTCACAAGTCACAGAAGCACACAACTCAGAAATAAAAGGAAGGAGTCCTTTGATCTCCTTACTGACATGTCTTTCCTTGCTTCAGAAACTATGCATTCAACAGCCAGCTGTCATTCCTATACCACAGCATATGCATTTCAGGAAAGGCAGGCTTCATGCTCTTTCCTTCTTATCCACAATTTGGATTATCAACTTCTGCTTTCAGGCAAGAACATAGAGAAAAGATTGGGGTAGGAAAGAGCAGTTACAGGAATTGCCCATAAGCCAGCTGCCTGGCAGAAAGCCTACTGGTAGGCAAGTGTGCATGGACTATTGTTAGATATGTTATCTCCTAGCTGGGCTAAAAGCCTGAAACTTGGGTTAAGCTATATCTTTTTTCTGTCTAGCAGATCTATAACACATGAAAGAAGGACTCTCGTGAGAAGTGTGTCCATAGCTATTTATAACAATCAAGTTCCAGAAATCATATGCACATTCCAAACCAGGTAGCTGGAAAACTCCAACTCAAAGTTCTCTCATTAGGGTTCCAAAAATGAAATAAAAATATGTATTATCTACTGTGCTGGCTAATTTTACATCAGTTTGACACAGTCTAGGGTCATCTTAGAAGAGGGAACCCCAATTGAAAAATGCCTCCATGAGACTGAGCTACAGGCAAGCATATAAAGCACATACACACACACACACACACACACACACACACACACACACACACACACACACACACACACACATATACATATATATAATTTTTGATCAATGTGCGATGGCCCAGCCTCTTATGAGTGGAGTCATCCCTGGTTTCCTGGTTTGGTGGTCCTGAGTTCTATAAGAAAGCAGGTTGAACAAACTATGGGGAGCAACAAGCTGCCCCTTTTCATGGCCTTTCTGTCAGGTCCTGTCTGTAGATTCCAGTCCTGCTTAAGTTCCTGTCCTGACTTCCCCTCAGCGATGGACTGCTTTCTGAAAGTGTAATGTGAAATAAGCTCCCCCCTTTCCCCCAAGTTGCTTTTGGTCATGGAGTTTTATTGCAATGATAGAAATCTTAATTAAGACATCTACCTTTAGGTCTCTTTAGAGATATATTGGGGAATAATGGAAATATGCAACCCTTCTTTGGCAATTGCTTCCAAGGTTCCACAGAGATACCAAAATCCAAGATTGTAAAGTCAAGTAAAATGGTGTACTTTTTGCATATCTCTTTTGTATACAATGCTGTAACCTTAAATATCTCTAAAACAATGCCAAATGATATGTGAATAATTGTGGCTCTCAGTTGAATCTTCAGAAGCAGAACCCAAGGACATGAAGGGTGGACTGTACCTTAACAGCATTCAGAGAATTCTGTTTTTATACGTTAGTTAATAACATGAGATATGAGTCATTAAAAATCAGAGTCATACAAAAATGTATTAGAACTGCAATTCTATCAGTGTTAGCTCCTGTCACAAAATGAGGGAGAAGTACACATTTGAGTGAGAGGGAGTACACACTATATAATTTCTGTCTGTGGGTAATAGACTATTGGTGACCTTCATTTTCTTATATATTTTCCCTCCATATTTCCAAGTTTCTATATTATATTTCATCATGAAATGTAATGCTGATTTAAAATTCATGAACATAATAAATAGAAAAAATGCAGCTGCTTCTTATGGGTTAATTAAACAGGCTGCTTCTACTCCAATTTCAATTCCTTCCATATTGTGATTTAATTGTCTTTCTGGTCTTATCTTCATTACTGTCTTCGAAACATGCCAAGCTGCAATTCTCACTTTAAAGAACAGGAAACCTCTAACTAAGGCTCTAAATATTCAGTCAGAAGAAAATATATATTGACAACTTTATGTTATTTTCACAGTCAGACAAATTGACATTCAGTATTTTAGTCAAAAAGGCTTCTGTTTATGTATACATGACTTGGCATGCTCATCTCATTAACAAAAGTTTTATTTGAAAGTGTTTCATGTTAAAGGAAAAGATCATCTTGAAACTATTTAATGATATTTGAACATCTGATTCTGTACACAATTACCCTTTTGCTCTTCATTTCTTTTGAATCACACAACCTGTTCATAACAGTTTACATATTTATCATGTGTGGTTCTCCTTGGCCTTTTGGATTCACATGTCCTCTCTCCCATCATGTTTGCAAAGCAGTATCTCAATTCCAAAGTGAATGCTCCCCAGAGCTAGAAAGCACTCCCCTGTACTTGTAATTCCATGGCTTTCCCTGCACTCTTATTTTGCTAGTCGTCTTCCTACCATATTATTATGTAAGAGCAGACTTGTGGGAGGCATGAAGTTACCTTTCTCTGCATTCTCTCCTTAGCACTCAGCTACTCCCTCACAATCAATAAAATAGACATTTAAAAGGACCATCTAAGACTAGTAGTATGGATCATATTCTTTGGCAATATCCCAGGGAGCATAGCCCAAGCATCGATATGAGAGGAATGGGGCTCTAGGGACTAAGAAGAATGGGAAGAGGGCACCAAAACCACTCTTACACTTTTTACAGGGTTTTGTTTTCCCCTCCAGTGTTTACCTTCTTCACAATTTTAACCTCAGGCTTAACCCAAGGTAATGTAAGTGATAGAGATGGGACCCTGAAATTGCAATCGATCCCTAACACAATAACTGGAAAATATTCTATTCACTGCAAATAATCAGAAAGAATTGCCAGAGTCAAACCATGGTAATGACACTTCCTTTTCTTAGAAATAGAGTAACCAAGAGTTATAATAAGAACAAAAAAAGAGTAAAAATATCACTGTACTTTTCCAGTCCAAATTCATCCTTCTCTTTGATGTAAGAAGAGTTGTAGATGGCAACTTGTGCAAAGTTGTAAACTACATGGAGGATGCATGCAATATTCTTCAGATACATATACTTGGTTATATATATTTATATATACATATTTTATAGGTAAACAATGTCTTGAGGTATATTGTTTAAGAGCATGTCTATATATATATATATATATGCACATGCAAATGTCTCGTTTTATGACATATTTCTGAAACAGTTCAGTAACTTGATTTGAGAGAAGCCAGAGAACTCATCACGTTGCAACTTCACCTTTTAAACCAAAGTTTAAATCTAGCCATACTAGGATGCATGGTCATCAGCTACTCTTTTGCTCCGTTATGTTTAACATTATTCCATGCTAAGTTGACTTCAAATTTCATATCTGACTCACTTCTGTATTTCAATCATTTAAGTAAAAATCCAAGAAATGCTGGAATGGTGCATTTATGGGTAACCTATTTGAAGAATTCATATGTTTTACTGCTTATATTGTGGTGATAGTTCATTCTTACCATCTTTTGCTCAAAGTCAGGTTTTTTTTTTTTTTTTTTTTTTTTTTTTAGTTTTTCGAGACAGGGTTTCTCTGTGTAGCTTTGCGCCTTTCCTGGAACTCACTTTGGAGACCAGGCTGCAGGTTTTTGCCTCTAAATCTCAAAATAGGTGCCTGGCCCCTCTAAGCAGTCCTGTAGTAGCTATAGATATAGTTTTCTGTCTTTCCTTTATAGTGAACATTACATGTTTGAGGATCTCTTCTTAGAAGTTGGTGAAATCATTTTGGTACAAGATCTAGGTAATTTGGTTTATGCTTCTTGACCAAATTCATTTTTGAAAATTGATTGATTAGGGCTGCTTTTTGAAGCTACTGGTTTCTAGATTCTGCAATAATACCTGATATTGTTATGGAACAATGGCTCATAACCCATCCCATATAGAACATGGAAAGTATAGTACTAGATACCTGGGTAACCAAGAACCAGATAGCAGATAACCCAGAGACCTAGAATGAAACAAAACACTACTGATCTAGAAATAGAAAAAAGGGGATCAGTAAAACAATTCCTATGATATTGTGCTATATTTACAGATCAGTACTTTATCCAGTCATCATCAGTGAGGGTTCTTCTGGCAGCAGGTAAAAACAAATATACAGACTTATAGACATACATTATACAGACAGAGAGAGTCTAAATTAGAGGTCCACATCAAATCCCACCCCTCTGAACTCAGGGAATTCCCCAAAAGAGGAGGCAGAAAGATTACATGAGCCAGAGGGAGTAGAGAACAAGGCCCCCTGAATCAACTAAGAAAGGTGCATATGAGTTCACAGAAACTGAAGCAGCAAGCATGGGGCCTACATTATTCTGCACCATGTCCATTGCATATATATCATAGTTATTAGCTTAGTGTTTATGTGAGACACCTGACCTGCTCTTGGGACTCTTCTCCTTCTGTTAGATTGTACTGTCCAACTGCAATATGATAGTTTTTGCATCATATTATTATATTTTATTTTGTATGTTTGGTTCTTTTCTCTTAGAAGTCGGTTCTTTTCAGATGATAGACAGAAATGGAGTGGATGTGGAGGAGAGGGGAGGTGAGGAAGAACTAGGCTGGTAGAGGGTAGGAGAAACTATAACCAGGATATATTCAATGAGAAAAGAATCTTTTTTTCAATAAAGAAAAAAAATGAGAAAAGAAACAAACAAAAACAAAATAAAAAACAGCAATATGAGGTTGCATGGCCAACCCTCTCTGATGCCTGGAGGTATGCAAGTTCAAACCCAACACACTTAGCAGTTGGCAGTGGGCAAACTTTTAGGTAAAGAGATGGGGAATGTTACTTATTTAAAGGACAGTGAGAAGAAATTTGTGGGGGCGGGTTGCGGGGATATAAAGAGTCATACTTCTTCACAGGCCAGAAGTTTATTTGCAGGGAACATTATCATGTTCTGTTCAGGAGGTTTTAAACTTGGGGCATCATTTCATCATTAACTGAAGAATCTAATTTTATCTTCTCCATCTTTTCTTCTCATTTTTGAAAAGTTAGTTCCAAACCGCCCTTGACTAGGTAGGAGGGTCTTTACCTGAAGATCAGCTTAAATACTTTGTCACTTAAGATATTTGTATCTCTGTATGTGCTAGTCTTAAATAAAGTTCAGATCATTCTATTTGATTAAGAAGGGATAAAATAGTGCCATTATTTTTCTAGGAGATTAAGTTTTCCAAGAGATGCCTATATATCCATAATACCTTCCATGCTGGATCTGGGAAAGACCACTGCCCACAGCAGAATAAAATTTTCCCTAGGAAGCTCAATAAGCTCAACTCCTTCTGCTGAAGGAGAAGTGACTTCTAGGGAATTAATAGCAAATACCACAGGGCCTTGCAAAGCACACATCATCTTCCTTTCTCTCTCTTTAGAAACCACAGAGAAAGGGCATTGGGAACCTACTGGATACACCACAAAGTTCAATATGTGACTGCAGGAGGCCAGAGAAAGCCGGGGGCTGACAAAATAACTAGAAAAACTCCAGGCTGACTGGTAGAACAAATACAGCTCATAAAGACCTGAAGGCAAACCTGAAAACAAACCAATAAGAAGCAACAACACCTAAGTAAGGGGAGGAATCTAATGCCTATAGTTACCACATGATTATACCCTTATTTCAGTAGCAGCAACAGCAACAGCAGCAAACAGACACAGGCAAAGAAATAGGACAACATAGTCTGTTCCAAAGGTGAAAGCATTTTAAGGCTACCAAGCTTGTAGAAAAAAATGCAGCATGGTAGAAATGCCTCCTTCCTTAATAACTGCCCTGGTTTGTCTCTCTGTTGCCATGATAAAACTCTGATTCAAAGCAATTTTGAAGAAAAGGGGGTTTATTTGGCTTACATGTTATGTCACTCAGGGAAACAGGACAGGAACTCCAGAAGGAATCTCAAGGTTGGGGTGGAAATGGAGACAATGTAAAAATGCTGCTGCTGACTAACTTGTTCTTCATGCTTGTTTTCTTATCCAACTCAGGACGCCCTATCCAAACTTGTAATCACCTATAGTGTGTTAGGCTCTCGGTCCTTAATCAATAATCCAAGAAATGCCTCACAGACACACCAATAGGTCAATCAAATGGAGGCAATTCCTTGGCTGAGAGTCCCTCTTCTATATATGTCTAGGTTATTTCAAATTAACTAAACCTATACATAATAACTAACACTAAATGCACGGTCAGAAAAAGCTTAGTGGTAGTATACTTGTCTAGGAAGTATGAGGACCAGGTTTTGATTCAAAAGACAGACTGGCAGAAGAGACAAGAAAAAATGACCCAAATGTATTCTTTCTAGAAAATACTAAGTATGAGTGACAAGAATCTGGGAGGAATTGTAGAAGGGGGAAACATGATCAAAATACATTGTATGAAATATACTATATTATATAGAGACTGTATTGTGTGAAATATAGTGAATACACACACATATAAATACACACACACACACATATATATATATATACATATATATATATACACACACACACACACACACATAAATTTTATGTAGTTGTCTCATGAGTCTGAGTCACACCCTACTGTGCAGAGTAGGAAGATTAAAAAGACTAATGAAACTAATAACAAACTCATAATAATTAGTAAGATCTTTAGATAAGATTCTCTAGGTAAATTCCTAGGGTGGTATAAACTATAAAAATTGATATAAGGTGGTGATTCAGTTATTCAGCTTTTTTTTGTCATTATGTGGGCTGAATTGTGCTTTACACATATTCCCAACTTATCCTTGTTCCTACAAGTAAGACACCACTCCAGTGTTTAAAACTGTAAGCAACATACTATTTAGCCAAGTTGGACTGGAATGGGATTTTTATTGTCTATTGGTGTCCCCTTCATCTAGAGTGAATAGGAGTAATCTCCTAATTTTTTTAAAAGCAAGGAGACACACATAGATAGGAAAATTGGATATATTCTCCCATTAAGATAGACCGTAAAGGAGTAGCGCTGAGGCAGAAGTTAAAGAAAGTGCAGAGATACAAAATTTGGTGAATGCAAAGCCAAAAATCACAGCCAGCACAACAAAGAATGAAGTAAGAATTTATTACCGGTAAGTAGAAGACAGTTTCAGATGATGACCAATGCTCCTTGAACAAAGAAAATATAAGTAATTTATTAGAGAAGCTTATTAATATTCATATGGGAGAGGCACTTTGGAGAGGGTGCATTCTTTGTACATGTTTGGTTTAAGATAAGGTCTACTGAGCACTGTGTGCTAGCAACATTTATGTCAACTTTATACAAGCAAGAGTCATTTTGGAAGAGGAAACCTCAATTGGGAAAATGCGCCTACCAGATTGGCCTGTGAGCAACCCTGTGGTGCATTTTTTTGATTTAGGAGAGATGTGTGAGTGTCCTGATCATGGTGGACAAAACAAACCAGGGTTAGTGGTAATGGGTGGTATAAGAAAGCAGGCCAAACAAGGCATGAGAGAATAAGCGAGTAAGCCTTACTCCGCCAATAGTCTCTGCATCAACTTCTGTCTCCAGGTGTCTGCTTTGCTTTTCCTCTGTGACTGACTGTTATCTAGAAATGTAAAATGAAATAATTCTCTAGCTCCCCAAGTAGCTTTTGGTTATGGCATTTCATCACAGTAATATAAACCATACTTGAGATACTCAAGGTCATACCTCAAGAATAAAAACTCCCAGATAAGAATAGTCCATATGCTATTCTTACTGTATGGCAAATGGAGTAAGGGTTGTATGAAAGTTGACACTGAATAAGGAAAATCTTTGGAATACGAAGTAAAATAAATGATGTATCCCTAAAGTCCCCATACTTTTAAGGCTACTTTGTCTCTTGAGGGACAAAGACCCTTGCATGATAACTCCACAAACTGGTGATGTAAATACATGAACAAAGAAAACAATTTAATCAACAGCCATCAACAACTTTTAATGTCAGCAACTAGCAACACTAGTGAAGAATGGCTAATGAAGGTCAACAACTGATACTTGAAGACTACTAGAATGAACAAAAGTAAGAGAATTCAAATACAGACAGAGTAGAGTTTAAACACACAGTTAATTCCTTAGCTGTAGTAGCATTGTGTGTCCATCTCCCATTGGGTTAAATCAGCATTCACAAAGCCTGTGGGACTCCCCTTGTTTCAGTTTTGGATCTAGTCACATTAACTGAGCTCTACATAGAGTAGTTCAGTCTTGTACAATTTCTTTTAAACAGCCTTTGAAAGAGCAGCAAGCACTCATAACCACTGAGCCATCTCTGCAGTCCCTAATCCTTATTTCATGTACCCTGTCTGACATAAACAAAGGTGTCAAAAATATGTACTGAAGAGAATTGCTACTCTTTCAGATGTGGATTTTAAAATGTGGCTTAAAGTATTTTTCCCCTGACCATCACCCTTGCCCACTAGACATTTACCTCTGCCCTCCTTGTCCTCATTTGGGACATTGTGAGATGCACCCTTGTTCATCTCAATACCCAAGCATGATTTCTCAGTAGCACAGGATCCTCAAAATGACAGCAACATCCTCAGGGGAACAGATCTAAACAGAAGAGATTTTCAGGTCAAGCTTTGGATGACTGTAAATCTCACACCAGCAGGATAAAAACAATAAAGTCATGGTCACCTGTTACTAAATACCTCCTCTTAATGGAAGGCTTTATGTTAAATCAAAGAAAGAAGAAAGCATTCTAATAAGTATCATTTAAATATTTTTTAATCAAATCAGATGAATCTTAGTAAAATAATCAAAGGTATTTTAAATTTAAATTTTCAAGAGATAGAAGAGCCTGAACACATCAATGGCAAAGTCACAATGGACAACAGTCTGGCTTTTAAAACAAAAAGGCTGTGCTTAGCAAAAAGATTCATGGTTGAACTTAAGTATTGTATAACACCTTATAAAATTAGCATGGTGAAAATCAGTGATGTTCTTCTTAAGATCAAATACTATCCCTGTATAAAAAGAGAGAAGACAAAACAAGGCAAGGACTTTGACCCCCCCCCCACAGATAATAAAATAAAAGAAGGATAATAAGATAAATAAATAACTGAAAAATTACCAATTGATACCAATATACACAAATTCACAAAATAAGTTAAATTCAGTCAAAGATTAATCAAAAACACCCTCTCATCTCAGTACCAGATGAAATGGTACATAAATTCATGAATTAATCCCACTCAAAAGAATGGAGCAGGTTTAAAATCTGGTTATTGCCATTGCATTTATCTTTATTTGGTAATTTTATCTTTGTTATGTACCACGGAATAAATCACATTTGGTAAACATATGAGAATCCCATTGTTTGAAAAACCTGTGATTCAAGTAAAAATAATATTATTTCCTTTGAAAATAAATGCATTTGTGCATTATCTGAATGACATTTTCCCTAGATATTTTTTTACCTGTAATGGTCCCAAAATGCATTGAATGTGAATTATGTTAATATTTATTTGAATGTTAAATTCATGCAAACAGTATCTGGAATGGGAATTTTATTTATGCCACAAGTGCACATAAGCATACAGTCTCCAAAGCACATATTGCTTTGGAGATACCCGTATGGATGACTTACAACTTATATATTTCTTTTCTAAAGCATACCAAGAAATCACTGAGAACAAACAGACTTGAGATTAAAATCCAAAGAAAAATATAAAAAAAAGGAATATTTTTTTTTACGGTTTTAAAACTTGAATGTGGGAAAGTAAAGACAAAATTCAGTAATGATCCCTTTGTATCAGATACCAATATATAGAAACCCTTTTTACCAAATATTTCCAGTGCCCACACTGGGCTGGGGCTCTACTAGTAGATTTTCACTATCCTTCCTGTCCTACCTTAGGATCTCTCTAGTCTCACCTTCTGTTCTCTAGCAGTCTGCTTATCAGTGCCCATCTTCCTCCTCTTGAACAGACCCAAAGATTCTCTAGCACCTTTATTCCTGTCTCTCTAGATACAGCCTTTTGTCATACAGCAGCCTATATACAGGAGCTCCTTATCCTACCATGTGTCCCATTACCTGGTGTCTCCAACCCTTTGTGTGAACCTAATTCTCCCAGCTCTTTCCCACAAATTCTCTCATCCTCTTCTACTGTGAAATCTGCCTCCACCAAGAAAAGTGAAGAGTCACTTTCTACCAGGAAATACACAGCCATGACACTCTTATGATTCAAAGAAGGCAACAATGATGAAAGAAGAGAAGAGCCACCCAATAAAGACAAGACTAGATACAAACACTTAGAATTCCCCCAGTCATTATAACTAGATGCTGAGACACCAACAATAAAACACAAACATTAACAGCCACATTAGTATTTCACCAACCAGCAGAACCCAGTAATCTATTTCAGCAGAACTCTACTCCCATAGGTCCCAAGAAATGCAATGTAGTGAAAGATCAGGCCAAAACTTCAAAATAGCAATTATTAACATGTTTAGGGACCTAAAAGAGGATGTGAATATATTGCTTAATGGAGTCTGTGAAAACACAGTTGAATGTAATAATAAAACTATTATTTAAGACATGAAAATAGAATTCAACAAAAATAATTACTAAGGAAAACTCAAACTGAAATAAAATTTGAAGAAAAAAATTAGGAGCTCAACCAAAAAAAAAAAAAATACTTCAGAGGTAAGCTTACCAGTAAATTACAAGATATGGAAAAGCATTTATGATGAGGTAGAAGAATCCTGGCACAAAATATCCAGAAAATCTGGGACACTATAAAAAATACTATGTCTACAAATAATAGGAATAGAAGAATGAAACCAAAGATAAAGGCACAGAAAATATTTCTTAACAAAATTATAAAAGAAAAATTCCCCAACCTAAACAGGGGATGTCTAATCAAGGTACAAGAAGTATACAGAATATCAAATAGACTGTAACAAAAAGAAATTCCTCAGGACACATAATAACCAAAGCACTAAATGTACAGAACAACAACAACCAAAAAATGAATACTATAGTATTCATTTTTTTCAAGGAAAAAAGACCAAGTAACATATAAAGTCAGGTTCATTAAAACAATATCCAACTCAATTTCTTATTGGGGTCTCTGAAAGCCAGAAGGGTCTGGATGGATATTGCCCAAACTCCTAGAGACTACAGATGCCAACCCAAATTACTATACCCAGCAAAACTATCAATCACCTATGACAGAGAAAGAAAAAAAAAATCCACAATAAAAGCAAAATTCAAGCAATAGTCATCTATCAATCTAGCTTTACAAAGGCACTCAGAGGAAAATAAGAGGTTAACCAAACCCAAGGACACATAAGGAATAAAAAATCCCAGACTAGTAAATCAAAGGAGAGGGGGAAATGAACACTATAGCAACAAAACAACAAGAATCCTTCAGTACTGCTCACTGATAACTCTGAATATTAATAATAACAATTTACCAATAAAAAGACAAACAATAACTGATTTGGACTACAGAATGGGATCTATCTGCTGCATTCAAAGGAAAACAACCCACCATCAGTGATAGAGATCACCTCAAGTTAAAAGGACGTAAAAAGTATCCCAAGATGCCAGGAGGTGGTGGTGTACGCATTTAATCCCAGCACTCAGGAGGCAGAGGCAGTCAGAACTCTGTGAGTTCAATGCCATCCTGGTCTACAGAGTCAGTTCCAGGAAAGGTGCAAAGCTACACAGAGAAACCCTGTCTCGAAAAAAAAAAACAAAAAAAAAAAACACAAACAAAAGTATCTCAAGACAATGGACCCAAGGAGCAAGCAGGTTTATATACTTTAATATCTGTCAAATAAATTTTAAATCAAAGTTACTCAGAAGAGATAGGGAAGGATAGTACATAATCATCAAAGGAAAATCCATCAAGAGGGTATAAAACACTAAATATTTATGCATTAACAACAAAAACACCCAAGTTCATAGACAAACAAAAAACAAACAAAATAAAAGTACTACTACAGCTTAAATCACGTATGGAACCTCACATAGTGATAGTGAGCAACTTCAATATCTCGTTCTCACCAATAGACAAGTCATTCTGACAGAAAAATGCAGGAGTTAACTTACTTTATAAGCCATATAGGCCTAACAGGTATTTACAAAACATTGCACCTAAACAGAAAAGAATATACCTTTATCTCAACAGCTTATAACACTTTTAACAAAATTGACCACATACTTGAACAAAAAACAAGTTTCAATTTACATAAAAATTTATGATATCATACAATATCCTACCTGAACAGCAAGGATTATAGCTGGATATCAACAACAGACATAATGCAAATTCATGGGAACCAAACAATTCACTACCGAACAAAAAGGAATTGAGATACGAAGGAAATAAAAGACTTTCTAGAACTGAATGAAAATGAATACCCAGAATGTCCACTTCTAAGGGACACAGTGAAAACATTCCCCAAATGCAACTAAAAAGACCTAAGTACCTACTTTAAAAAGAAAAATAAGAAGGAGGAGGAAGAGGAAGAGGAGGAAGAGGAGGAGCTAGAAACTAACTTTCATATTAGCAACTTACCAGTACAACTGAAACTCTACAACAAAAAGGAATAGTATTGCAAAATAGTAAATGGAAAGAAATAATCATATTCAGAACTGAAATCAATGAAATAGAAAAGACCAAAGAAACAATAACAAGAATTAATGAAACAACAAGTTGTTGCAGGGAATAATGGAGTTGTCCAAGTCTAGCTGCCTGGAGACATGAGTCATAGGTTTTCAGGTTATTTTCTTTGGCTTCTGGGGCTCTGTGCACCTTTCAGTTCCTAAAAAACCAAGGCACCGTCTCAGGAAGTGAAATATTCAGGCTGCCTTCTGTGTTCTCTAGAAGTCAGTGAAACATATAGAGGCCAGACAAGACAACTGGTCATAGACATTAATCTTGTATACATTGTATAGCTAACAAATGTTATTGTATCCTGGCAACTACCATTGCATTGATCCTAACAACCACCATTATATTCTATTTCTGATAATGGTATAAACAAACTTATTGCTTGTAATAAATTTGTCTTAGGCTTAGTCATGCTGAGACCCTCTCCAGGCTGAACTGCATTTACCTCCTACCAAAGATACTAGGAAACACTGATTAGGTAAATAAGCACTGGTACTTACAAATTTGTTCTTTAAGAAAATCAACAAGATTAATAAACCCTTAAGAAAATTAAGAAAAAAAAATGGAGAGGCAAGATACAAATTAATAAAATTAGAAATAAAAATGGGTATATTACAACAGACACAAAAAATTCCATAAAATCATACAATATACTTTAAAAAATCTGTGTTTCTCTAAACTGGAAAACTTTATACAAATCTATGAATGATTTGCAATACAGGATATACCAACATTAAATCAAGATATGATAAACAATTTAAGCAAATCCATAATTCCCAGGGAACTAGAAGCGATAATTAAAATTCTCCTTAAAAAAGGAAAAAAAAATCATATTATCATCTCATTAGATGGAGAAAGGCCTTTGACAAAATCCAAATTTGTCCCTTCATGGAAAAAGTCCTAGAGCGACTAAGAATACACAGAACATACCTCAACATAATAAAGGCAGTTTACAGCAAACTCAAAGCCAATACCAACCTTAGTGGGGAGAAACTGAAAGCATTTCCCCTAAAATTATGAGTAAGAAAAAGATGTCCACTCTCTATACCTTTCAGTATAGTACTTTAAGTCATAGCTAGAGCAAACAAAATGTATAGGCAATCCAGGGAATACAAATAAGAAAAGAAGATGTTGAAGTACCTTTATTTGCAGATGACATGATTTTGTACATAAAGCATCCTAAAGACTATACCATGAAACTTCTTCAGCTTAAAAACACTTTCAGCAAAGTAGCAGGATACAAAATTAACAGAACAAAAATCAGTAGCCTTCCCATGCAGAAGTAAAAATTGGACAGAGAAGAACTCAAGGAATAGTTATCTTTCAAAATAGCTTCAAACATATTTTGGAGTAACCCTAAACAAATTGAAAACATTTCACAATGAAAACTTTATGACATTGAAAAAAAGAAGTTGAATAAAACTTTGTAATATGGAAAGATATCCTATGCTGATGGATCAGTAGCATTAATTTGGTAAAAATGGCCATCCTACAATAAGCAATCTACAGATTCAATACAATTCCCAAATCCCCATTCAAAATACCAATACAGTTCTTCACAAACATTGCAAAAACAATGTTCAGCTTCATATAGAAACACACACAAATGCACACACACATACACACACAGAGATAGCTAGAAAAATTCTGAGTAATAAAAAGAACTTATTTAAATATCACCATCCCTAATTTCAAATTGTACTACAGAGATAAATTAATAAAAAAAAACAGTATGATACTATCATAAAAACAGACACATTGATCAATGGAATCAAATCAAAGACCCACACACATAAGTACATACACCATGGACACCATCCTTTTGACAATGACACCAAAAACATTTTGCAGACAACATAACATTTTCAAGAAATGATACTGATCAATCTGGATGGCTGTAGATAGAACAATGTAAATAGATGCACATTTATCAGTCTGCACAAAACTCCTTTCCAAATGGACCAAGGACCTCTACATGATTCAATGTTCTGAGTCTTTTAGAAGAGAAGGTGTAAAATATTCTTGAGCTCATTGGCACAGGAGTGGCTTTTTGAACAGGACACTGATAGCATGGGCACTAAGAATAACAATTAATAAAAGGGGCCTCATGAAACTAAAAAGCTTCTGCATGGCAAGTGATGCCATCACCTAGACAAAGGGCATGCCACAAAATGTTAAAATAACTTTTCCAGTTGAACATCATATATAGATTTAGTATCTAAAATATATAAATAATTAAAAACAAGTATATCAAGAAAATAAATAACCCAATTAAAAATGGAGTACAAAAATAAACACAGCAGTCTCTAAAGATAAAACACAAATGGCTAGTAAACACTTAAAATGTTCAACATTCGTAGTCATCAGGAAAATGCAAATAAAAACTACATTGAGGTTTCATTGTGCACTAGTCAGAATTCTCAAGAACAATAAAAGAAATGACTGTTAATTCTGCTGACGATGTGAGGAAAGGGTTACACTTAATCATGGCTGGTAGGAATGCAAATGTACAGCCACTGTAGAAATTAATGTGGTGGTTCCTCAGGGAGCAGGGTCCATATCTGCCATAAGATCCAACTATTCCTTTCTTGGACACAGTACTGAAAGGACTCTCCATTCTACTAGAGAGAAACTTGCTCATCAATTTTCTTCACTGCTCTATTCTTTTTTTTTTTCAAGACAGGGTTTTTCTGTGTAGCTTAATAGTCAGAAAATAGAAAACAGCTTTAATGCCCCGCTATTGAGGAATGGATAATGAAAATGTGGTACATTTTCACACTAGAATATTGTTCTGCTGATAAAATTATGAAATTTGCAGATAAATGGATGAAACTAGAAAAAATAAAAGCCCTAGGGAACTAACCTAGACCCCAATAGACAAATATTTTGTGCTTTCTCTTATAGGTGGATATTAGCTTTTAAGCCTTTGATATGCATGTTACAACTCACGTATCTACAGAAGTTAGATATTGAGTAAAGGTCTAGGCAAGAAAGGAGGCATTCCAAAGGAAGAGGAAATTGAATGTCAGTTATAGAGAGAAAGGCCAGAGACTGAAGAGGGAGGATTTAATGGGGAGGGAGATGTGAAGGAGGAATAAGACAAGGAATGTGGAGAAGGAAGCTAACATTAAGGGCCATTTGAGGGCCATATGCAAACCTACTAATATTGAAGATTTTTAAAATATATATCTGGAAGTAATCTACATGGAGGTTCCAAATATGGGGGAGACAATTCCCCAACTAACATTAAATTTGCTACCAAGTAAAGCTACCAGTGCCAGGAATAGGTTGCCTCTTGTTGAATAGTTGCCCAAAAGGGTAATATGGTACACTTCTCAAATGCGACAAGTAATTGTCAGGGCTATTGTTTGTTCTTCACAATCTGTTGGTAAGGCACTATTGCTGAAAAGAATACTTAATTAGGTCATCAAACACAGAAAATTTGAGCTGGTACATACTAGCTTAACCCCTACTGATCAGCATTGTTCATGGTGCTAGAGGGTATGCTGCATGCTACTGGAGGAGAAAGATCATCACCAAGGTTACCCAATTACATCCCCTGTGACATCAAATAATGACTTTCCGGCAAAATATGCTAGTGTGATAGTGGCACAAATATTTTGGGAGTAACCAACCACTTTCTGCTTGGCTTTAAGGCCCACTTGAAAGATTGAAGTATATAAAACAAACTCAGTGATATTTTTGGAGATTGTCTTCATATTGCTTTGTTTTGACATTTTCTGTCTTATGTAACTTTTGATTGTCTAGTATGGTTCCCAATTTTGTGTTCCTGTGGGTTTTGTTCTTTGTATGTATGTGTGTGTGTGAGTTTGTGGTTTTGTTTTGTTTTAATTTTTAATGTTTTTACTGGTTGTTCTTTCCTCTCTTTTTCTTTCTTTCTTTCTTTCTTTCTTTCTTTCTTTCTTTCTTTCTTTCTTTCTTTCTTTCTTTCTTTCTTTCTCCTTCCTTCCTTCCTTCCGTTCTTCCTTCCTTCCTTTCTTTCTTCCCTCCCTCCCTCCCCCTTCCTTCCTTGCTTTTTTGTGTGTAATTTTGCTGGATAGGGTTTCTTTGCACCCTAATTAGAAAATGCTGTGTTAATTTTTTTGATAGAAAAAAATAAATTTAAAAAAATCAGTGATGTCACTTTTTCTGCAGTTTCTAGAAATCCGTTGAAGAAATTTGTTCTGCATATCTTTAGTGTTTGCTTTGCTTCTTCTCATACTCAGATGGGAGAGCAGGAATCTCTATTCTCTGTGTTCTTCTAGTCTGTGTACTGTCTTCTGAAGGTTTCCATCTGTGAAGACATATAATACCACATTGTTATTTTGAAATAATAATAGCAAATCTGAGGAGATATTATTTAGAAATTTAGAGAAAAAAAGTGTTGAAAAATGAGCAATATTTAATTAAAAACCAGAAAAATCTACATTTCTGCTATAGTAATGTCAATGTATCTCCCACCCTACCAAACAAAGATGTGATTTTAAACTGGGTTTGTTTTGGGAAATGAGTGGGGTAGTAGTGTATTGTGGGATCACAGTTATTAATTTAGCTTTATTCTAGCATGAAGTCTAATAATACAAATGACATGCTAGCTCTAAGTTAATAAGTTATGAGACCAAATGAAAGTTTATACATGTCTATCACAAATTTTAATAATGTCATTAATATATCTCATGCCTTGATGTTATTTAGTATATAAATGTGACTTTAAGTATAGAATTTAAAGCTTTCATCTGTTACTGAATTTTAAACACAAAACAAAATTAAAGATAAAAAAACTTACAATTGTACAAGAAGCATGAATTATGTACTGTTGAAGATAAGAGCTGTTTTAGGGCAACTTTTTTTCCACGTAATTCTGTGAGGTGTGTAGTGCATACTTCATGATAGTCAGACTGTGTGTCATGCTTTGGGCTTTGTTTTGTTTGCAGTGCTGAGAATAGGTACTGCTTGTGTTCACTCCAAAGTGAAATGTTCATTACTACCAAATGAAGGAATTTTTGGCTTTTGCTTAAATCTTACACATAGCTAATACAGAACTTTCTAATTAATTTGAAGTAAATCATCACAATTACTACCTGGTTCTCATCTGTAAAAATGTGAAAGTAATAACCTGCTGGCAAAAATTGTTTTATAAATACAGTATAACTTTACTTAGCTTGTTTTATAACATTATTTTATTTAAAAAATCATTGGACTCTCATTTCTATTGGAGTAATTTAGCATTTTTAAAACTTGTTTTAAAGCCATAGGGTGTCTTTAATAGCATATCCAATAACACAGTTTGGGGAAGAGTATGCTAGACTGTTAATGGATTATAAAAAGCATTTTATATAATTGTTTTTATTAAAGTGCATTATTTGAAGTATCATATTTAGCTAATTACTGTGGATACTGAGGATGAAAATGAGTAGATATATGAAATTAAGTAAATATAGCCAGTGGGAAGGAGAAAGGACTCCTTTCCTTCTCTAATATTTAAGTAAACATACCTGAAGAATTTAAACTAATGAATAAATAGAAAGCTAGCTTCCTACATTGTCATTTGAAGTGTGATGTTATCTGACCTCAGGAAGTTCAAAAGAATTTTTTGACATATTTTATACTGATTGATAGGCAATTTTGTAAAATTTATGTTAGTGCATTCACCAGTGGGATTAGAGTAGGAAATGATAAATCTCACAAGGGTCTGTTTTACTCAAGGTTCAGGAAAAACCATCATTAGTTGGAAAAAAGCAGAAAATGGAAGGTCAGACACACTGTGTCACAAATGATTTAAGGTCAGCATGGGAGAAGAGTGTCTGTGACTGATTATTGGACAGAATGACATAGGAAGCACAAAATGTTCAGGAAAGTTATAGGAAGCCTTGGTGGACAATTTCCCATGCAAGTTGTACAAACATTCTGAGGACTGCCTTGAGTATCCTGCCTCAGACAGGCCTCTCTGGATTCTTCTCTGCTATGGCCAGGTAGACACAAAGAACTCTCTCACATATGGAGTTGTTTTCTAAGGTTTAGTGTACTGAGCCAGCAGGTTATTACTTTCACATTTTTACAGATGAGAACCAGGTAGTAATTGTGATTTGAGTGTGATACATTAGATAATAAATTTACTTTTATATTCTATTAAAATATATATGAGTCTTCTCCTCAATTCCAGGTCTACTACTATCTCAGATGATGAAAAGAGGGGCGAACAGCATGAATTGTCAGTCATGCAGTCGACAACAAATGTCACAGTAGAGCAAAATCTTAAATAATGTATGTGCACAGCAGAGTAAGTGTGGGAAGGAGTGACAGGGGTAAATGTCTTCCTGGAAGTGATGGTATGAAAAGTCCCAAGACATTATTAGGGACTTTCTGGGCAGAAATGAAAGAAGTACGTGAGACTATCCCATACATGTTAACTTTACTGAAAATGCAGAAAAGGGTTCAAATATGACAAATGGATTGATATAAGTGTAATGAAACCAGAAGGAGTTTATGTGGCCTCTCTCAAGTTAGTTTACTGAACCTTCATTCAAATCATACTCTAATTAAAAATATTTATTTATAAATTCCCCCAAATCTCAAAATTTCAGTACGCTACATAGATTATTATTAATTTTATTTTAATTAAGACAGAAAAACACTAGTACCAATGATGTGAGTTATTTCTGACAGGCATAAGTACAGACAACATTCCACGAACATACAAAAAGTGAATACTTT